>NC_058412.1:44536906-44609950 GCF_002201575.2 Neomonachus schauinslandi | reverse complement strand
GTGTGTGTGTGTATATATGTATATGTGTGTGTGTATATATATATGGGTTGTGTGTGTGTGTATATATGTATATGTGTGTGTATGTATATATATATATGGGGTGTGTGTGTGTATATATGTATATGTGTGTATATATATATATATATATGGGGTGTGTGTGTATTTATGTATATGTGTGTGTATGTATATATATATATATATGGGTTGTGTGTGTGTATATATGTATATGTGTGTGTATGTGTATATATAGCACATATATATATAGCATGTATATCTAGTATTTATATTTGGTTATATATATATATATATATCTCTTCCCATTTTTTATTCCTGCCCTCTTTTCCCACCCTCCAAGTTCTAGTTCTAATGAAATACATCCCATTCTTTGTACCAACTACATATTTTTTACTCTTCTGTGCCAGTCCCTTTCTTGGAAAATGCTCATCTTCAAAATTTTACACTCATTCTCTTGTATTTACTCTTTAACGTCCAATTAAAAGTGTCTGCATATCTGGGGTCAAGTCATACCTCCAAGACAAAATAAAGTCAGGTGTACAAAGTCAGGTGTCCCCTCCTTTGTACATCCCTGGACTCGTTCATGTATCACATCTTACTGCAGTTAGTTTATACATCCATCTCCCTCACTAATTTTTTTACCTCAGCCCCTAATTTGTAAAAAACAGAGTCTCAGTGCTTTTAGAAGTTAAAAGATAAATAAATGAGATGATCTCAGTTGAAAGAATTAAAATGACAAGGGCTAAGATGTTAAGCTGACACTAAAAGCATCTAAGAAAGATTACCACTTATTTGAAATTTACAGAAACAGTGAGAAAAAGAAAAAGAGAAGGGGGGAGGGGAGAGTATGTGTGATTGATACCTCAGGTGACTCAGCATATCACTTCCTCACTTTTGCAAAGTGAATCTCTAAGCCTCTAGATTCTGCAGTGAGGGCAATGGACTAGAATTCAGAAGAATTAGGGGTCTAGTCCACAGGGTATCACTGATTATTTTTATATCTTTTCTTTTTAAAGATTTTATTTATTTATTTGACAGAGAGATTGACAGCGAGAGAGGGAACACAAGCAGGGGGGAGTGGGAGAGGGAGAAGCAGGCTTCCCGCTGAGCGGGGAGCCCCATGAGGGGCTTGATCCCAGGATCCTGGGATCATGACCTGAGCCGAAGGCAGACGCTTAACGACTGAGCCACCCAGGCGCCCCTGATTTTTATATCTTTAAGAAAGTGATCTAATCCACAATTCTGTTTTTTCTTTTGTGACATTGAGCTTTAGAGCCTACCCCATCGTCCTGAGGGGTCCAGGGGAAAATAGGAGGGAAATAGTAGGAAAATACTACAAACCATGGTCTAGAGTCATTTTCACCTGCTCCTCAAATCCCTACAGTGAGGAATAGCCTAGAGCTCCTCACCTTTGAGATGCAAAGTGAACAGAAAGAGTAAAAAAAACTACTAGATTAGCGCCAGAAATGAGGAAGTGGACCCACCTCTGTCTTCCTCCAGGCCTGGGTCTCCTTGCAAACCATGACTGGAGGAGAAACTTGTTTCTCAAATTGTGCTAGAGAGAGGATGCATGTTACCTGTAGCATGAACCCTAAACTGAAAACACACCCTCACGGATTACATGTTATTTGGCCAAAAGTTATTTGAATGAAAAAGTCAATAGGTTAATGCTCACAATTTAGTTTAAACGGCATTTGATCAGAAAGTAAAGTCCCCAGTGACTGTTTTACTGATGCTGCAATTTGGGATGTCCGTTGGGGTTTTGGGAATGGGGTGGTTTTTGCAACTCCTAAGTGTTTGGCTGTTTTTCAGAATGAATGAAGTCTACTTATCTTTGCTTTCTTTCTTAAATTTCTAATTCATATTCAACCAATATTATGTTCTGTGCAGTGTGTAATAGTTAAAGCTGAGAACAACATATCAGAGCATTTCCCTGCAGTACTGGGGATTGGGGGCACTGTGCTGGGCTGGCTGTTCCTCAGTTTTTGATTAGCCCAGCCCCCAGCCTGCCTGGCTTGGAGGAGGGAAGGTTCATCCCTGCCCCATAAGGGATCTGCTTCAGAACCGCTACCCCTTGCATGTTTTCTCTCTTCTTTTCCTCCCGGAGTTCTTTTCTCCTTTCTCCTTGCTAAGCCTCCATCTCGCTCACTCTATATCAGTTTTCCTATTTTACTGTCCATCTTTCAATCTTTCTCTTTTTATAAAAGTTTTTGCCTTTTATGTGCGAATATTGGAAATGTTTCTGCACTCTTCCAAACGGCCACCAGAGGGGGCCCTATAACCCGGCGGTCCAATCTCTGGGGCTCTGCGCGCTCTAAAACGACCCTACTTTCTAAGGCTCTAAACACTTTACCAATTCCCGGTTCCTTAAATTTCCATCTCTGCCAGCCTTAAAGGGCCACGCTGCTGCTTTTCTAATCCTCATTCGATTCTACTCCCCGCCCCTCCCCGAGAGCCTTTGTTTTCGGCTTCCTAGAACACCTACCTTGAGTTCCTTCACACTGCTTTCCCCCCATTCATTGATTTTCAGCCTCCGATCCTATAGTCTCCGTCTCTGTCACTTCAGGCCCCAACTCGCCAAGAAAATGCCCTTGACAACTGTCAAAGACCCGCATCGGTGGGCTCTTCTTTGTGGAGCTAAGCCCCCGGGCTGGATCACTCCCCTTTTGGTGGCTTGACCCTAAATGCCTGCCCTTCCTCTGCCAGGGGAGAGGGCCTAGGACCCGCCTGATGCCACTCGAGACACCAAGGACCAGCCCCCAGTGCTATCCCCGCCCCCCGCCGGGAAGCGGCCCTCCACCAGGCCACTGGGCGCGCGGGGCTGGCGGGTCCAAATTTACGCGCAGTGGTTCGGAGACCCTCCCACGCCCTTCCCCTCGCCTGACAGCCCTGAAGACCCCCATCTCGTGGGCTGTAGTCAGTACCCCCGGTCTGCCCGACACCCCCTCTGATTGTGCCTAGACTTGTAAGCCGGCCAGGGCTTCCTAGTGGACTACCGCGTCCTCATCCCGGTGCGGGTCCCCCGCCCCGTTCAACCAGCAGCAAAAACCTGGGCTAGAGACCTCCTTTCCTGGGCCGAAGCCCGGGGGGGGGGGGGGGGGCGAGACCCGAGGGAGGAAGGGTTACACGTCCCGGGCTCTTGCTGTCCTCTTTGACCACCGCCCCGACTGTCACACTGTGGTTAGACTTCGGACGCCCTTTGATGCCGCCCCAATTCCCCCCTCGTCTTCGTTATTCCAAGAACCTCCCTTCCCCCAGCTTCTCGCTCTCCTGTTTTTCTACTCAAAACCCGGCAAAGACTCTCTAATCTGCTCTTCCCTGAAGGCCCAGCCCCGGTCGTCGGCGTCCGAGGGTCCACGGTCTCTCCCTTTAGAGAGAGGGGATTGTGGTTTGCATCCCTCGTCATGGTTTCACCGATGACGTATCTTCTCATACCCAGTTTAACAGCTTTTGAGGACCCTCAAAACTGCCTTCCTTCCCAGTGCTTCTCAGGTGCGGTCTTCGGCACCCAGAGAGCCTTCGACCCCTAAGAGCCGTCCCCTGCAGCGCCTTCATTGGACCCTCTTGGTACCCTGGCCGCTCACTTACAGGCCCTAGCCATGATTGTTATTCCCCAAATCTCACTCACTGACCCCATCCAGGAGGTGCCATTTAAAAATACTTTACAACACCCCTAACACCTCAGATACCGATCCACTTACTGCGCTGTACTTCCATCCACATCCCATCCCAGGAGATCAGTTTTCTCCCCTGTACTTAAATGGTATGATAATAACTCCTCCTTCATAAGGTGGTTAGAAGATTAAATTGAAGTAATTTTCATAAAGTTTACAACAGCACCTAACACTTGATAAGTATTTAGCCTGCATTAGTCATTATTACTTATATCTTTTTGCCCAAAACCCCCAGTAACATACTTCTTTGATCTTCTCCCTCCAACACTAGGGGGTGTCCCGGGGCTCACTTCCAGTTCTACCGAAAAACACCAGCGCTTTTGATCAGTGTCTCCCTTAGCTTACAAAATCCTAAGTACCCAACTGCAAGAACTTAATCCTCAGAGCCCACTCCAGGGAAAATTTTGATGAAAATTTAATGAAAAACAGGAGTTTACCCACCTGCTTCTCATTCTGAATCTGATTCTGATTCTAAGAAGGTTCTGTCCCTTCATTGTCTTTGGAGCCATTTTACAACTGTGTGAAGTTTTAGATAACTGATAATAATGTAAATAATTATTGTCTATAAACATGCCAAAAAATCCTGTTGGGACTAACCTCTCCTCTCAGTCACTTTGCAAATATATCAGCTTTGCAACTATTTGCAAATTCATTTCAGTATTCTTAATTTACAAACAGCTTTTCTTTTTGATTTCTTTAAACTTCTTATTTCCCTGGTTCTCTCACTTAACAATGAGTCAAATAAAATATTTGACAGGTTCATTTTAGGTCTATAGTCATGGTTTTAACCTGTTTTCAATGCACCCTAACCCAACCTTTCCCAAGGCAGCCCTGCATCCTGGATAGCTGGAACCCTGCTCCCCTGCAGGCAGCTTCAACCCCAGTCCAGCCAGCTCCGGTTCTCAAAATGCTGTGTGGATCTGGGCCTCCAGAAGAGGGCGCCCTAGACCCCTGCTAAGAGCGGTCTGTTCCAGGGACTCCTCTCTGTAGAAAATGCCTGGTTAGCAGTTCTAGATTCCCTCTCTTCCTTAGCTGCTCTTGCACCCTGTGCACTTCCTGCCCAGTTTCTCCTCTGTTCCAGCCCAATCCCTCTCTCCCCACTCCACTCCCACCTCCTGATTTGAAACCAGATCTGTTTGATTCCTGATCCTGTGCTCTTTTCTTTTTTTTTTTTTAAAGATTTTTATTTATTTATTTATTTGAGACAGAGAGAATGAGAGACAGAGAGCATGAGAGGGAGGAGGGTCAGAGGGAGAAGCAGACTCCCCGCCGAGCAGGGAGCCCGATGCTGGACCCGATCCCGGGACTCCAGGATCATGACCTGAGCCGAAGGCAGTCGCTTAACCAACTGAGCCACCCAGGCACCCAGATCCTGTGCTCTTTTCTACTCCATGACATCCAAAAGCTAGGGACTGAGGGAGTTTGATTAGTGGAGCCTTTAAGATAGTAAATAATGATGATGATAATAATAATAAAAGAAAAAAGCTTAACTGTCATGAAGGGTGTAAGTGGATAAGATCAAACAATCCCAATTTAATGAATTACACCCGCACCCAACAATTTTGTTCCTGTCTCACATCAGTGGGTAGGTGTGGGCATTTCTCTTTCAAAAAAAATTAAATATAGTATTTTTAAAACTACAAGGAATTTATTCATATTTGAAAATATATTCTTATAAAACTGATTTTCTCTTTTATCCATCGCTTAGTCTTCAACTGTAAGTAGTAGGGAGTTGGAATAGAGACAAATTCAACTCTCCTTCAAATATTCTAATAAAGAGAAAAATAGTTAAACAAGCACATTTGACATATTCAATTTTAGCAAACTGACTAGGTGCATCGCCTTTGCCTGCCATAGGAAGGCATTTCGTGAATGGTGGCTCTGAGCTAAATTGAAGGGAGTTTTATGTATTCCAAGGGCTGTTGAGGTTCAAAGTTTGGTGATTTGCTCATTTTGAGTTCTTACATCTATATCCTTCATTGATTTGGGGGCTGGGGGACAGGTTGCATTAAATTGCTATGAAACAAAAAGATCAGAACATCTTAAATTTGGGAGGGTTTCTAAGAAGTAGTGAAACTGATCCTCTGCAGAAGCCCCATCTCAGAATCACCTCTAGTGATCACCCAAAATCTGTTTGAAGATGCAGGTTTGGGGAGGTCACATTCTGGACACCAGACACAACCTCAAAGAATATGAGTGGCTAAGCTGATATCCATGTTAGAGGCCCTGCCTCCTTCTGAGCCAAATGTGGACTATAATTCTCATAGAACCATCTCTGGTATATCACTAAAACCATTAGTAAATGTAGAACAAAGATTTATCATTAGATTAAAAGAGAATATATATGTGTGAGAGGAAGCTAAAGGCCCAAGAAGACAAGTCAGTAAAACCATCTCCTTCATTCCTGGCCAGGTCCTTCCTTTGGATAACAATGTTATTACCTTCAGCTTTGTGTTCCAGGCATTGCCAGCATTCTGTACAAAGTGGAGTGAACAAATGTCACTGTAATTAATCTGAATTGTTTGACCTGCTGTTGCTTTCTTAGATAATTAACGAAACAGGAGATCAGGTGTATGAGCTTAGACTGGCATCATAGTAAAATCAGCTCCCAGGAATTCCTTGGGAGCAGTGTGCAAGTTCCCCTTCTTTTCTCCTCATTGCATCTTCTAACCAAGCCAAAGGTTTTGCCTCCACCCCCAGCTTCTTCCTTTGAAGAATGTAGTTCTACCAGGCCTCCTTTAAGGAGAAATCACTCCTTATCTCCCCATTTTGAGGTATTTGAGAATAATACCTGCCAGACAGGGCCACCTTTGTAATAAGAAAAGTTAATCTGGAAATGCTTCAGGAAAGGGGTCAATAGAGTGATAAATCACAAGTGTGTGTAAACACCCCCACATATGTGCACTGGCCCAACCCCAGATGCCTTTGGAGAGAAGACAACTTCCTGTCTTGGAAAATTATGAAACTTAGCATCCAAATACATATGGGAGATAAAATGTATTCAGCGCTCAGCTGACTTGGAATTTACTCTCATCTCTATTTCTGGCTTGACCCCTTCATGTCTCTGACAAGCAGTCTCTGCATCCTAAAAGGGAGGTGTTAGACTAGACCAGGAATCAGCTCACTTTTTGTGTAAGGGGCCAAATATTAATATTTTAGACTTTGTGGGCCATGCAGTTCCTGTTGCAACTGCTGGACTTTGCCTTGGTAGCACAAAAAATAGCCACAGACAACACATAGTGAAACGAAGGAGGCTGTGTTTACAGGCCATAGTTCGCAGGCACTGGACTAAACATTCTTTTAGCTCGGGTCAGCTTTTATATCCCAGGGTTCAGATAACCTGAGGCCCAGCAGACCTTGATGGTCTCTGGTTCTGAGAGCTCACACCTGCTTCTCTACCTCCTATTCTGACAACCTGTCTAGACCCAGAATCCTGCTAAGACTGATAGTTGGCCAGTCTCCTGCCAGGTCTCCTGCCCAACCAGAGGTAGGGACACTGTTACTCACCTGATGCCACCATAAACATACCTGCTCCCATCAGTAAATAGAACTGAGAGCAGCATACTCTGCTTACCCTAGAATCGGCTCAACACTGAACTTAGTTCCACTTTGCTCTCACCCCCATCCAGGGTTGCTGGGACCATTTGCTGCTGTGTCCTGGTCTCTCTGACTGGAATAAAGGTCTTCCCTATACTCTACAGCTTAGCTCCAGTCACCAAACCAGACCATTCTTGAGCACTGTGGTTATTCTGTCTCGTACCAGTGACCTACCCCAGATAAGTCCTGGTTCTAGATCTTGGATCCTTATTCTCCTTCCCCTGTCCTGCATAGATCACCAGGCCTTTCTCAATTAAGTCTTAAGATATGTCAATTATCAGGACAGAGATTCAGATTTTGGTTCTAGAACTAGAAAGAAAGAAGAGGTCTTTAGAAAAGGCAAAAGCCCACTTATAAGAATTATTGCACAAGGTCAGAATTGGACCAGGAGTCAAGGTGACAATCCCGTGATAGGTTGTTCCATGTTAACCCCTACACAGAGAACATCAGCGAAACAGAGTGGCACAGAAATCTAAGTGTTAAAATCAAAATGGAAATTCCTAGGCCTTCGGACTCTTTCGCATGGGCTTATGGTGCCCTCTTGTGTTTAATTCTGAGAAGTGTAGGCTTCTGTTTGAACTGGGTTATTTTTTCAGAAATCTTTTCTATTCCCATTTAAAAAAAAATCATTTAAACTCTCTGATTCATTCCCCAGTGAAATTGTAAAGAGAGAAAAATTTGTAAGAGTACATCTTCATCCCATATTGGTCTCAAATCTACATATTATCTCATTTTATTTTCAAAATTTCATCTGAAGAAAGAGGCCGGACAGGTATTGACCCCACTGGAACTAGTGGAGGCAAAGAGCCTTGCCTGAGGTCACAGAGCTAATCTGTGACAGAGAGGCCAGCAACATCATCCAGATCTCCTGGCTGCACTTGGCCTCATATTTTCACTGGTTATTTCTTGGGACTTTGCAAGTTGAGCACAAATATCCCAGTTCCCGTCTCTCCTGGAGTCAGAATATCTCCAAGGCAGGCAAGTCAGTGGTTTCACAGAGTGCAGGGTGTAAAGTAGGGTAGGGGTCAGAAACAAGGCTGAGCCAGAACTGGTGCTGGGCAGGTAGACTTCTGCTGCCTTCCACAGCTGTGCTGAGTAGCTGGGTAGCAGTGTTCTCCATGGGCAGGAGCAAAGTGGGGCTGGCCTTTGTGCTCTGTGCAGCTGAGGGACCAGGAGTCTGGAGCAGGGACTCCACTGATGAAAGCTGAGTAACTTGCAACCCATGGAGCCTCATCCCTAGGCCCTCTTCCTGTGCTCCCCCGTTCCAGCCACTATCTGCTTTTCCGCCACAGCCACATGTATGTGTCCATACTTCTGCACCTTTTCTCACACTGTTTATAATGCCTGGAAGTTTTCCTGCTCAAGCCTTCAAAATCCTACTCTTTCTTCAAGGCCAAATTCAAATGTCATCTCTTCCCTCTGGCTTTCTCTGATTTTCTCTTCTTCTGTTACCCACTTCCCATCATACACATACCTCTCCTCTGTGGACTCATAACTGCTTGTGCACCTGTTTATAAGATGTACATTGTTCTGTACTTATTTGTCTCTCCCATACTTTGTGAAGGCAGAGGCCATTCACTCATTTTCTTTGGTATCAGTAGAAATCCACAGGGACCCATAGTAGAGAAATGCATGAGCTTTGGACCAGACAGACCTCGATCCAGATCTTGACTCAACCATCTGGGGTAGTCATTTAAACTTTCTATAGTCCATCCTCATGTCTGTAAAATGTGGTAAAAACTCCTTAAGAGGAGTTGTTAGGAAAACTAAGTGAAGTAATACACACCAAGCCCTTATATACAGAAAGCAGTAGCTTTAGCATCATCCCATTCACTATCTTTCTTATAACAATAAGGTAATAAATCTAGAGGAGGGCAAGTGTCTTGCCCAAGGTCACATAGAACTGCTGGGACCTGGGCGCCTGGGTGGCTCAGTTGGTTGAGTGCCTGCCTTTGGCTCAGGTCATGATCCCAACGTCCTGGGATCAGGCCCTGTGTCGGGCTTCCTGCTCGGTGGGGAGCCTGCTTCTCCCTCTCCCTCTTCCTGCTGCTCTGCCTACTTGTGCTCTCTCTCTATCTTTCTGTCAAATAAAGAAATAAAATCTTAAAAAAAAAAAAAAAAGGACTGCTGGGACCTGAACCCAGAGCATCTGATTCCCACATACTCTTTCTATGGTTAAGCCTTGTCTTGGTCCATTTGGGCTGCTACAAAATACCACAGACTGGGTAGCTTACGAACAACAGAAATCTATTTCTCACAGTTCTGGAGGCTGAAAGGGCGCGAGCATGGCCAGGTTCTGGTGAAGGCCGTCTTCTGGCTCCCAGCTGGTACCTTCTTGCTGTGTTCTCGCATGGTGGAAGGGGCTAAGGATCTCTCTAGATCCTCTTTTATCGGGCACTAATCGCATCCAACAGGGTTCACCCTCACAAAATCAGCACCTTCCCATAGGCTCTGCCATCACATCGGGCATTAGGAGCTCAACGTAGGAATTTTAAGGAGACACGAATATCCAGACCGTAGCACACTTTATTCTCTCCACTCTATTGTCCCTTTCTTCTTTCAAATTAAATTGACTTCTCCAGAAGCAGAGACCCGCTGTCCCTCTTTCCCGGGGTGGGGGAGGGGAGGGGGCATGGCCTAACACAGGAAGAGGCTTAGGAATTGAACATTCTTGCAAAACTGTGAGCGATTCCTAGTTTCCTCGGTTTTCCTCAGCTTTGGTATCCACGTCATCATCCTGTCCTATATCTAGCTTAAATTCCACATGCTCCCCAAACCCCTCATCTTTCTCCTTATTCCTGTTGGCACTGAGTTCATGCCTGATCCTTTCTCCCCTGCACCTGTCAGGTCTTCTGTGGTGACAGTGTGGCAGGACACGTACATAGGAGTGGAGCCTGAGGACAGGGCAGGACCAGGGAGGTACTGTCCTAAGTGGCCAGGTTTGGGAAGCCAATTTCTAAGGTAAGTCTGAGGAATAACGACATGGCTGAAAAAGAAACACACAGTAGATTGAGTTGTGGCCAAACTTACACAGAATGGAGAAGGAAGTTAGGGGTAGGCACTTGTTATAAGGCGTCTGGGAGACAGAGACACATGGTTTTGTTTGGCTTTTTTTTTTTTTGGCTGCAGTCCACATGGTAAACAAGAGGGCTGGCCTGAAAGTAGCACAGAAATATTTCCATCCTAACATTGCCAGCAGATTCCAAGCATGACCCTGTCCCTAGGAATGCTGAGAAAGAAAGGAAAGAAGAGAAGAGGGGAGGGGGAGGGGATGGGGAGGGGAGGGACGGGGAGGGGAGGCTTCTACCTTCCCTTGGTCATTAGAACAGAAATTACCCCAGGTCCAAATCATTTTTTCAAATCATTTCTGAGTCAGGGGTCTGTGTCTGCACTTTACTGACAGTGCAGCTAGACTGTGTCTTTCCAACCAGTCTTCTTAGTGTTTCTGGCTGTAATACAGAAATTTTCCCAGAGAGGGCTGCTTCTCAGCCACCAAGCTGGGCACTGAGCACAGCCCAGTACAGGCAGCTACGTTGTTCCCTGGGCCCAGTCCTGACCCTGCAGCCAGCATTCCATCCCTGGTCTAGGCAGAACATGGGCCTCTGCCTGCCTAAAACAAACCCCTGCATCCTGCAATTTCCAGGACTTTTCACTGTTCTAGTTCTCAAGGTGGTGGTAGGAAAGGAGGGGGCTGGGCTTCAGTGCTGGGTCCTGTGTCCCTGCTGCAGGAGTGCATGCCCCTCTTCCTGAATCGGACCTCACTGGCAGGGCCTCACTATGGCAGCCGAGAGCCCAGATTTGTGGCATCCCCTCACTAGCATGAGTGCTGCCTGGTTTACTGTTGTTGGTTTTCCCAGGCTGTGTGTCCTCTAGCTCCTGAGATGACCAAGTCTGTGACCTAATTAAAAAGTGAGGTCTAGCTGACCTCCCCTTCAGCTTTTTATGCTTTTTTGTATTTTCCAATTATTTTTAATGGATATTTATTGCTTGTGTGATCGAGGCAAAAGTGACCCAGAGCCACTACAAAGACCAAGATTATTTTCAAAGAACACTCCTGGAAGCATTCCTGATTTTCTCAGAATATATACCCAGAATTGTTTGTACAGTCTGCTCTCTGAGCAGTTCACAAGTAATAGGGATCCACAACTTAAACGGCAGTCCTCTGGTGTGGCAGCCCCTGACATCCACTGCAGAGAGCACAGGAGGTCACCAGGCAGCAGAAGACTAGAGCTGGAGGCCAGTCATGACTCCTACATCTTGTCAGACTTGAGAAGTCATGACTAGAACAAAAGAAACATTGATCACCTGGCCCTGTGCTTGAAGCCTGACCTTTGAAGATTGCCAAAGAGATGAAGACATTTTTTGCAATAGTAAAAAACAAGAAGCATGTATTGAAGGTTTATTAGGAACCAAGTGCTCTACTCAAATATTATCTTATTGAAGATAATGTTGAGCTTGCGGTTTAGGTATAATTTCCTTTAGCTACTAAAAGACAAAGCCAGTTATGCAGACGTCGATCTGAGAGATTGCAAAGCAAATGATTTTTTAAAAATATGCTATATTATCTGTCATATAATAGCATTTGTATAAGGGCTAAGCCAGCATGAAACCCAAATACACAAACACACACACAAACACAGACTCACCTACTCGCTAGATCACTAGAGGAATACATGATGGATGGCATAATTTATGCTTTAGGCCTCACCGAGTCCTCACCAACTACTAAAACAATTGTTTCAGTTGGGCTTCAGTTTTAGAAATTTTCATTAAAATATCAATCACAAAGGTGGTCCCCTTCTAGAAGAGTTTGATATTTGACATCTGATGAAATCTTAATGTAGGAGTGTAGAGCTGCTGTTGACTGTGAGGTAGGACGGGGGCTGCACCCCTCTCTGAACATCAGTGCTCTGAGGGACAGGGACAGGCAAAACTTCGGGATCCTAAAATAAGTCACCAAATTGCAGATCCTTCGTCCTGGCTACTATGATCCATCCACACTGGACTTTGAACTCCTTTATCATCAGAGTTTTCCAATATAGAAGAAACCTCTTTCTAGAGTCAAATTTCACAGGAAAAGTTATCAATAGAAAACTCCCTATTTTCCATTTTGAAATGCCACCATTTGCTGGACTGAAGCAATTCTTTTGCATCCTCAAATTAAAAAAATGCAATTGTCCATTTGATTACAGGTAGTATTTATCTCTTCAGAAGCAATAACCAAGCCATGAATCAGATGAGCTTTGCCTTTTTCTCTCCCATTCTGGCTTTGTTTTCATTAAGGGAAACACATTATGAAAATGTATAATTTTCCTACATTGTTTCCCAATCATGCTTAATTGATTTCCAGCATTAAAAAAAAAGGTTATTAGCCAGGAAAAGGAAACCTCAAACCTCATGAGTATCCTCTTAATAACCATTTAATCTTAAATTGTGTTCACAAATGCTAATTATAAACATCTTTAATTGTGCATGTCACCCACCATGGTTGAGTGCAATTCAATTTCTTAGATTTGACGTAATATTCTACTACATCACCAGCCAAGGAACTGTCAGGGGTTGAACCTTTTTGCTTTCTACTCAGAGAAGCAAAATTGGTCATCAGTTCAAGCCTAGTAAATTAGTATCCATCAGTGAGGAATGTGTCTCGTGATGTAGCAACCCTTGCCAGGACATGGGATAGAGCTACTTACAGCAACCTGTATTAATTAATAAGTCGGGCGCCTGGGTGGCTCAGTTGGTTAAGCGACTGCCTTCGGCTCAGGTCATGATCCTGGAGTCCTCGGATTGAGTCCCACATCGGGCTCCCAGCTCGGCGGGGAGCCTGCTTCTCCCTCTGACCCTATCCCCTCTCATGCTGTTTCTCTCTCTCTCTCTCTCTCTCAAATAAATAAATAAATAAATAAATAAATAAATAAATAAATAAAATCTTAAAAAAAATTAATAAGTCAATGGAATTAATTAATTCAATTACCATGTGCAGGGAACTAGTCATAGTTCTGGAGACGCAGAGATAAGTTAGGCTATAGTTCCAGCCTTCAGAGACAATTTACATTCTGGTGAGACAATTTACATTCTGGGGAGAGATACTTTCGAACTTACTAAGGCAAACTCTAAGAGCTGTGATACTTGCTCAGGCAAGCAGTGGTGGAGAGCAGAGAATCCTTCAGGCAGAAGAGGGACAGGGAGAGATGGAGAGAGGGATTCTTGGCAGAGGGAACAGCATGGCCATAATCTTAGTGGTGTGAAGTTGTAGGGGTATTTGGGAGGGGCCTGTAGCCCTATAGAGAGGTGGAGAGGGCTCTGCAGGCAGAATCACTGCAAAGGCAAGGTGAGCTCAGAATAGAGAGGAGCAGCAGTGTTTTCAAAGGGGTCAGGACTTCATTACTCAGACAGGCAGTCGCTGAAGGGCCCTTAAGATGAGAAGTCATCTTACCTACAATTTAATGAGATCATGCTCCCATTCACAAATGCTCCACATTGGCCTGTGGCTCGGTTTTATAGGTAATATTTGTCACTGAAGCCTCAGGACTCTCATCCCCCCACCCGCTTCTGTGCCCTTCTCTTCAGACCTGGCACCCATTGATCCCCTGCAGGAATCCATCTGAAGCCCCTTTCAGAATAGGTAGGCTCTCAGGGGACCTTGGCTCATCACCTCCAAAACAGGAACAGAAAACACCTCAGGGGCTCCTCACCTTCTTTTCTGAATGCTTTCATTTCTCCATTCTGGAAGAAAGCAACCCAATAAGTAAACAGCATGGGCAGCAGCTGCTGGTGTGTGTGAAATCAGTCCACCTTCCAACTCCAGGGGAGAGTCAGAGGTGAAGCCACAAGTGCTCATGTCCTGGAGCTGGAACTGGCAGTCACTGCCACAGTGTAGGAAGGGGGCAGATACAATGGAGCACAAATGGAGGCCCAAGATAGGAGATACAAGAGACCTCAGAGAAGGAAAAGGCATGGAAAAGAAGGCTGTGGAACACAATAATCCATGTATTAAACACCTGCTTTGCAGTGTTCATTAACATTCTGTGAACTACAACTCAGGTATAGAAAACCAGGTAGCTTTCATTGTAAATTTTTTCATCTTGCTCTTGACCTTTCATTTCCAATGATAGCAGAGAAGGAAAAAAAGAAAAGCTTAAACACCTCAAAATATTACATTTATTTCTAGTTTAAAATTTATCCTCTAGGTAAATAAGTGATCAAGTTGTAATGACATAAAATGCATTTGCTTTAGGGAATATTCACTTCTGTTATTGAAGATGAAATTTTGTAAGACTTACTCATCCTTAGAAATATTTTAAGTTCTGTTAAGTATAGATAAATGGTTAATAAGTAGAACACATATGTGCTAAACATTCTTAGGAAGAGATGGAAGAAGCAAAAGATGCCTAATAGTCATGAGATACCTGGTACTAAATGATTGTTGTACATGAAATATACATGGGACTTATGAGGCATAAATTTATGTGAGGGCTTAATATACATGAGGCCTTAATTCACCTGCCCATTGGAGACTCATATTCTGGCTCTATGTGTCTTCTGCCCAAGAAACACAAATAGGACAGGTTAGCCAACTGTTCACCTGGCTAATTGGCAAGCTTAACTGTTGACCAGATGTACTTTACCTGAGTTTTTTTGATAGAGTAAATGTGTGTCACTGGCCAGAGCAACTTCCATCGGTGGGCCTCTTACTTGAACTCCAACTGTGGTCCTCATAACCACACATTAATGAGGGACACTGAGGCTGAAAGAGACGGGACCATAGAGACACTGTAAATCCCAGGATTCAGGTAGTGTGGTCTTTCCACTCCACCTGCAGGCTTTCCAAAGTATGTTAACTTACCCCATGTTTTTCCCTTACTTCTTTCTCATTGTGTATTTCAATTGATTTAATGAAGATTGTGATTTGAGCATTTAAATTTGGTCTATTCCGTGATCTCAGGATAACCTGGTAATGCATGTGAGGCTACTGCAACGTGAACCCAGTTTCCTACTCAGCACAAGTCAAAGTTTAACCGTGTTTTTTCTACTGTCTCTAGAAATCACTTGCTTTTTTCCCCAAAAAATTTTTAAATGTAAATTCGTTAGTTAACATACAATGCAATATTGGTTTCAGGAGTAGAATTCAGTGATTCATCACTTACATACAATACTTAGTGCTCATCCTAAGAAATGCCCTCCTTTATACCCATCACCCATCTAACCCATGCTCCATCCCACTTCCCTCCATCAACCCTGAGTTGGCTCTCTCTCTTTAAGAGTCTCTTATAGTTTGTTTCCCTCTCTCTTCTTTTTCCCCCCATATGTTCATCTGTTTTGTTTCTTAAAATCCACATATGAGCGAAATCATATGGTATTTGTCTTTCTCTATCTGACTTATTTCACTTAGCATTACACACTAGCTCCATCCATGTCATTGCAAATGGCAAGATTCCATTCTTTTTGATGGAATATTACTCAGTGTGTGAGTGTGTGTGTGTGTGTGTGTATACACCACTTCTTCTTTATTCATTCATCAGTCGATGGACATTTAGGCTCTCTTCATAGTTTGGCTTTTGTTGATAATGTTGCTATAAAGATCGGGTGCATGTGCCTCTTCAAATTACTATATTTGTATCCTTTAGATAAATACCTAGTAGTGCAATTGCTGGGTCATAGGGTAGTTCTATTTTTAACTTTTTGAGAAACCTCCATACTGTTTTCCAGAGTGGCTGCACCAGTTTGCATTCTCACCAACAGTGTAAGAGGCTACCCCTTTCTCTGCATCCTCTCGAACACCTGTTGTTTCTTGTGTTGTTAATTTTAGCCATTCTCACAGGTCTGAGGTGGTATCTCATCATAGTTTTGATTTGTATTTCCCTGATAATGAGTAATGTTGAGCATTTTTTCATGTTTCTGTTAGCCATCTGGATGTCTTCTTTGGAAAATTGTCTATTCATGTCTTCTGCCCATTTCTTAACTGGGATTATTTGTTTTTTGGGTGTTGAGTTTGATAAGTTGTTTATAAATTTTGGATCCTAACTCTTTATCAGATATGTCATTTGCAAATATCTTCTCCCACTCTGTAGGCTGCCTTTTAGTTTCATTGATTGTTTCCTTCGCTGTGCAGAAACTTTTTATCTTAATGAAGGTCCAGTAATTTTTGCTTTTGTTTCGCTTGCCTCCACAGATGTGTCTAGTAAGAAGTTGCTATGGCTGAGGTCAAAAAGGTTGCTGCCTGTGTTTTCCTCTAGGATTTTGATGGTTTATTATCTCACATTGGGTCTTTCATCCATTTTTAATTTATTTTTGTATATGCTGTAAGAAAGTGGTTCAGATTCATTCTTCTGTAGGTTGCTGTCCAGTTTTCCAAATACCATTTGTTGTAGAGACTTTTTTCCGTTGGATATTCTTTCCTGCTTTGTCAAAGATTAGTTGACCATAGAGTTGAGGATTCATTTCTGGGTTTTCTGTTCCGTTCCATTGATCTATGTGTCTCTTTTTGTACATGTACCATACTGTCTTGATGACTACAGCTTTGTAATATAACTTGAAATCCGTAACTGTGATGCCTCCAGTTTTGTTTTTCTTTTTCATGATTGCTTTGGCTATTTAGGGTCTTTGGTGGTTCCATAAAAATTTTAGGATTGTTTATTCCAGCTCTGGTGGTATTTTGATAGGGATTGCATTAAATGTATAGATTGCTTTGGGTAGTATAGACATTTTAACAATGTTTGTTCTTTCAATCCATGAGTATGGAATGTTTTTTCCATTTCTTTGTGTCTTGTTCAACTTCTTTCATAAGTGTTCTATAGTTTTCAGAGTATAGATTTTTACCTCTTTGGTTAGGTTTATTCCTAGGTATGTTATAGTTTTTAGTGCAATTGCAAATGGGAATGATTCCTTGATTTCTTTTTCTGTTGCTTCATTATTGGTATATAGAAATGCAACAGATTTCTGTACATTGATTTTATATCCTGCCACTTTGCTGAATTCATGTATTAGATCTAGCAATTTTTTGGTAGAATATTTCAAGTTTTTTATATAGAGTATCATGTCATGGGCAAATGGTAAAATTTGATTCTTCCTTGCCAATTTGAATGCTTTTTACTTCTTTTTGTTGTCTGATTGCTGAGGCTAAGATTTCCAGTACTATGTTAAATAGTAATGGTGAAAGTAGACATCCTGGTCTTGTTCCTGACAGTAGAGGAAAGGCTCTCAGTTTTTCCCCATTGAGGGTAATATTAGCTGTGCGTCTTTTGTATATGGCCTTTATGATGTTGAGGTATTTTCCATCTATCCCTACTTTGTTGAGGGTTTTTATCAAGAATGGATGCTGTATTTTGTCGTATGATTTTTATGTATCTATTAAGAAAATCATATGCTTTTATCCTTTCTTTTAGTAATGTGGTGTATCACACTGATTGATTTGTGAATGTTGAACCAGCCATGCAGCCCAGGAATAAATCCCATGTGATCATGGTGAGTAATTCTTTTAATTCACTGTTAAATTTGATTTGCTAGTATCTGGTTGAGAAATTTTGCTTCCATGTTCATTAGGGATATTGGCATGTAATTCTCCTTTTTCATGGGATCTTTTCTGGTTTTGGAATCAAGGTAATGCTGGTTTTGTCAAATGAGTTTGGAAGTTTTCCTTTCATTTCTATTTTTTGGAACAGTTTGAGAAGAATAGATATTAAGTCTTCTTTAAATGTCTGGTAGAATTCTGCTGGGAGGCCATCTGACCCTGGACTTTTGTTTTGTTGGGAGATTTTTGATTACTGATTCAATTTTTTTGCTGGTTATGGGTCTGTTCAAATTTTCTATTTCTTCCTGTTTTACGTTTGGTAGTTTGTATGTTTCTAGGAATTTATGCATTTCTTCCAGATTGCCCAATTTGTTGGCGTATAACTTTTCATAATATTCTCTTATAATTGTTTCTATTTCTGTGGTGTTGGTTGTGATCTCTCCTCTTTCATCCATGATTTTATTTATTGGGTTCTTTCTCTTTTCTTTTAGATAAATCTGGCTAGGAGTTTATCAATTTTATTAATTCTTTCAAAGAATCAGCTCTTAGTTTTGTTGATCTGTTCTACTGTTTTGTTTGTTTTTATGTTATTTATTTCTGCTCTAATCTTTATTATTTCCCTTCTTCTGCTGGCTTTAAGCTTCATTTGCTGTTCCTTTTCTAGGTCCTTTAAGTGTAAGGTTAGATTGTGTATTTGAGACTTCTTTTGCTTCTTGAGGTAGGTCTGTATTGCAATATACCTCACTCTTAGGACTGTCTTTGCTGAATCCCAAATGTTTTGGACTGATGTGTTTTCAATTTCATTTGCTTCCATGTAATTTTTAATTTTTTCTTTAATTTCCTGGTTAACCCATTCATTCTTTAGTAGGATGTTCTTTTTTAAAAATTTGAGAGAGAGAGAGAGCATGAGAGAGATCGATCATGAGCATGGGGGAGAGGTAGAGGGAGAAGCAGGTTCCTTGCTGAGTAGGGAGCCCAACTCGGGACTCAATCCCAGGTCCCTGAGATTATGACCTAAGCCAAAGGCAGATGTTTAACCAACTGAGCCACCCAGGCACCCTAGTAGGATATTCTTTAACCTCCATATATTTATGATCTTTCCAGATTTTTTCTTGTGGTTGACTTCAAGTTTCATAGCATTGTGGTCTAAAAATATACATGGTATGATCTCAGTCTTTTTGTACTTGTTGAGGGCTGGTTTGTGACCCAATATGTGATCTGTTCTAGAGAATATTCTGTGTGCACTCAAAAAGAATGTGTATTCTGCTGCCTTAGGATGAAATGATCTGAATATATTTGTTAAGTCCATCTGGTCCAGTGTGTCATTCAAAGCCATTGTTTCCTTGTTGATCTTTTGTTTAGGTGATCTGTCCATTGCTGGAAGTAGGGTGTTAAAGTCCCCTACTATTATTATATTATCATCATTGAGTTCCTTTATGTTTGTTATTAATTGTTTTATATATTTATATAATTGATTTGTATATATTAATTGACATATATTTGAATTGTTATGTATTTGGGATTTATATATTTATGCTTCCCAAGTTGAAGTCATAAATATTTACAGTTGTTAGATCTTCTTGTTGGATAGACACCTTTATTATGATATAGTACCCATCTTCATCTCTTGTTACAGACTTTGTTTTAAAATCTAGTTTGATAGAAAAAAATAAAAATAAAAATAAAAAAAGAAATTAAAAAAAAAGAAATATGGCTACTCTGGATTTCTTTTGCTGTCCATTAGCATAATAGATGGTTCTCCATCCCCTCACTTTCCATCTGCAGATGTCTTTAGGTCTAAAATGAGTCTCTTGTAGGCAGCATATAGATGGATCTTGTTTTTTTATCCATTCTGATACCCTTTGTCTTTTGATTGGAGCATTTAGTCCATTTACATTCAGAGTGATTATTGATAGATGTGAATTTAGTGCCATTGTGTTACCTATAAAGTTGGTGTGTCTGGTGATGTTCTCTGTTTCTTTCTAGTGTTTGTTGCTTTGGGTCTTTTTTCCCCCCACTCAAAGAGTCCCCCTTAATTTTTCTTGGAAGGCTGGTTTAGTGGTCATGAACTCCTTTAGTTTTTGTGTGTCTGGGAAACTCTTTATCTCTCCTTCTATTCTAAATGGCAGCATTGCTGCATAACGTATTCTTGGCTGTGTATTTTTCCCACTCAGCATGTTGAATATATCCTACTACTCTCTTCTGGCCTGCCAAACTTCTGTGGACAGATCTGTTGTAAGCCTGATCTACCTTTCCTTATATGTTAAGGACTTTTTTTTCCCTTTGCCACTTTCAGGATTCTTTCCATTGTCTGTATAGTCAATTTGACTATAATATGCATTGGTGATGGCTGGTTTTTGTTGAATTTAATGGGAGTTCTCTGTGCTTCCTGGATTTTGGTGTCTGTGTCCTTTCCCGGATTAGGGGAGTTTTCAGCTATAATTTGCTCAAAAAAACCTTCTGCCCTTTTTTCTGTCTTTATCTTCTGGGACTCCTATGATATGAATGTTATTCCATTTTAATAAGCCGCTGAGTTCCCTAAGTCTACCTTCATGATCCAGTACCTTTGTTTCCCTCTTCTTTTCAGCTTCATTATTTTCCATAATTTTATCTTCTATATCACTGATTTGTTCTTCTGCTTCATCCATCCTCATTATCATGGCATCCATTCAGGATAGCACTTTTAATTTCAGCCTGACTAGTTTTTAGCTCTTTTATCTCTGCAGTAAGGGATTTATGTTTTTTTTTCCAACCCCAGTGAGTATCCTTATAATTTTTGCTTTAAGTTCTAGTTCAGATATCTTACTTATATCTGTATTGATTAAATTCCTGGACGTCATGTCTTCCTGTTCTTTCTTTTGGGGTGAATTCTCCCATCTTGTCATTTTGGAGGAAAAAAGAAAAAAGGAAAAAGAAAAAAAGGTAAAATAAAATAAAAATTTAAAAATAAATAAATAAAGGAAGCTACATCCTACATGTGTTTTCGTCTGCTTGTTACAAGAAGTTTAATAGAAAAAAAGATACAAAATTAAAAATTAAAAAAATACTAATAATAAATTTAAAAATAAAATTTAAAAAATTGCTCTTTCTGTATCCAAAAACATCCCCAAGAAACAAACAAACATATCCAAAGGAAGCTAGATCCCATTTCCCCTAGAGCTGAAGCTTTGCAGTACTCTATGATCAGTAGGCTTAGTGCATGGGAGGGGTTTATGCTGTCCTTCTTGGGGAGGGGCCCTCTCCTCTGATTCTCAGGTGGATTTGCCCTTGTGGATATGGGCCCACAGGGCTCAGGGGGGCAGGACTTGGTGTAGTGACTTTGTTCTCTGCTTGGTGGTGCTGTTTAGCTCACTGGGGTTGATCAATGCTGGTGGGCAAGGGGTAAAAATGGCTGCATCCCATACCTTTGTCTCCAGAGCTGGAAGTTTGCATCTGCCACTCTTCAAGATGCCCTCATGGACATGCAGATAATTACCTCTCATGTGTCCCCGGTTTCTGTCAGATCCCTGCCTTCACTCTGTATCCCAGTTGTCCACCTGCCAAATGGTGCAGCACTCCAGTGTTTTATCTCAGGCCTGGCTGTGTTTCAAAGCCCCACATTTCAGAGGACCCTGTGGCATGGACCTACGCTGATCTTCCAGTGGAGTGTCTTCTTGTGCTCTGCTATTGCCGGCTCGTCCCAGAAAACATTTGTGTGACCATGCAGCAGTTTGGAGTATATGGTAAATTGCAGCACATAGCCAGCCCCAGGGTTTGCCGTCCTCAGCCGATGTCTTTGTTCCTATGCTGGTGAATGGGGCAGTTCAATGGCACTCGCAGGGTCTTTTGCCCATGGGATGGCTGTATCCCCTCTACCCAACACCCTCTATGCAGGGAACCACTTCTCCCCCAGTGATCCAGGGTATCCTCAGACCCTGCTACATCCTCCTGGGACTCCACCTTGCTTCCCTACCTGAGAACCGCTCAACTTGCCAGGCTTGACTCTGGCGATGTCGTAGGCCTCCAAAACTTCAAACTCTGCACTCTGCTGTTTATAAAAACCCGGCAGTATTGAAACCCTCTCCTTGTTTCCAATCAATGGGTGTGGGGAACAATTTTCTTGTGCAGTCCCCTGTGCATGTTTTCATTTTTTTTTTCACTTTCTCTCTTTCATTCTCTGTTGCTACTCCCTCCCCCATCAGTGCTCCTCCCTCCTCTACTGTGCGCCTGGCTCTTTTCTCCCACAAATCAACTCTCCACAGTTCCTACCTACCATGGGTCATTTTTTCCTATTTGTAAATAGGCAGCTTTGTTCTCTAAGACTTCCAGTCAATTTCTTGGGTGTTCAGAATGACTTGATATTTATCTAGCTGTGTTCGAGGGAGGAGACAAGCTTAGGGTTGCCCTACTCCTCTGTCACCTTAACCCCCTCTCTTCTAGAAGTCACTTTCTATCCTTTTTCTCATGATACTCTCTAGGTGTAGGCAAAGATTAAGCAGCTCCATGGCTGTAGAGGGAGGGCTGCTTGTCCACATACTGCCTTTGTATCTGCCCTGCCCACCTTGTCTGGACATTGAGTGTCCTCTCCCAGTGGCTAAAGAGGTGTGGCTGCCTTGCTTGCTTTCCCTAAAGTTAAACTAGTTCCTGCTGATGGCAGTTGTGTTTTGGATTTGCTATTTGCCTTCACTGGTCAGGTTGCCACACACTGGAATATCCTCCTCTCAATCCCAAGCTTCTTTTAGTCCATTCGGTCCTCTTGCACATCCTGTTCCTTCCCTTTCACAAGCACACAGAGGAGCACACAGTGGGATCCTTGTCTGCCAACACAGGCTGAGGGTATCAGGAGAACCATGTGAGGACCTCTTAGCAGGCATGTGGGACTGTTCTTGTACCATACAGAGGATGGCAGGAGAGAACACCACTTGAGTAATTTCATATAACTTTCCATCTTCCTGGGTTTTCCATCTGAGATTTTTATCATCTCTAAAAATAGCCCATAGAAAGGCCTAGGGGGATGGGGTGCTGCATTCCCTCTCAGGGCTCAGACATTATAGTAACTTAGTCTCTGCTTAAAGATTTAGTCTCCTTTTCAATTTTGGAGAATCTACTCTGATATTATATTCTGTATCTCCCTATGCTATTTCTTAAAGTAAAATTCATCTTTAGACCTTCAAGCTTTGCTCTTAAAATTTTGAATTTAGAAATTCCTTTTCAATTGATCTTGGACCAGACTGCAAGACTATTGAATTGCCATAGATCTTGAGCTTCAGAATGGGAGAGTCATTTCCCTAATTTTGGGCTGGCTCTGTCTGCCCCAATGGCCAGGGGATGCTAAATCACCTGATTAGATACCTACACAGAACTAAGGATGATCAGGAATGCAAATACATTATTTTAAAATTCCACTAATATTACCCTATTTCAAAAGGGTATGCCTTGTGTTGGTATAGACACAATACAATTTAGTTCAATTCATTTAACAAATATTTCTTGCAAGACTATTATGTTCCAGGAAATGGGCCAAATATACAATGGCAAATGGTCAGGGTCCCTATCCTAATGGAGCTTACATTCTAGTGGGAGATACTGACCACAGCTAAGTAAACATATAAATAAATAATTAAATATTGGGAGAGATAAGCAGAATTGTTCAACAAGTAACCCCAGCAGTTCATTCCTGATAACCTGGCAAGGAATTAACTGAGGAAAGTGTCCCCCTGGCAATGGGAGGGACAACTCCCAATCTCCTCTGATAATCCCCATTGGGGCAGGGCTCCTCAGACAGCTGGAGTTTTCCAGCATCTACCTAAAGAACTCACACCTCAGTTCAGACTGCCTGGTACCCAAGTCAAAGGCTTTACCCCACACTGCTGTCTAGCCAGTAAAAGGGAAGATAGAGGAATGGGGCTTCCACAGGGGCTGAAACAACAAAGGATTCATGAATCTAATGACTTCCCTACCTTTGAATGCCAGCTGGCATCAAGTGATGTCTCCTATACCACATGAGCCTTTTTACATAATAGCTTTGAAATAAAGAAATAGGGTAATGTGATAGAAAATAACTGAAGGCGGAGACTATAGCCAAGAGAAGAAAAGTCCATGGGGGTTTGCTGATAAGCCACATTTAAATGCAGAACTAAAAGATTAGAAGGAGCAAGTCATGCAAACAGTAAAAAGAAAGTATGCCAGCCCAAAGGAATAGGTAGTGGCAAAGCCAGAGATGGGAACAAACTTGTCTTCTTGGAACCCAGAGTTGACATATGGTTAGGAGCAAAGTGATAAGAGGTGAAGTTGGGGCCTCAGATTAGGAACAGACAAAATCAGGCAGGTTGTTTTTGTTTGTTTGTCCCCTCCACCCCCCAAGTGCAACCAGAAGCCATAGAAATGAGGTAGACAGATGGGCTAATCTGATAAAATTCTTTTAGAAACCCCCTCAGCGTCTGTATAAGGAAGAGTGGAATTATGAATAGAAGGTGGAAGACCTGATTGGCATTTTCAGTGCAGGTTTGAGGTAATGTTGGTCAGGACCAGGTTGGAGAATGATAGGCTGATTCTAGATCCATCTGGGAGCTGATAGAGGTGGAAATAAGGGGCATCAAGGAGCCCTCTCAGGTTTTGGCTTGGACAACTAGGTGGATGATGCTGTTGGTTAGGGAGATGAGAAATACTGGAGGAGAGAGAAGTTTAAAAGCACGGGGGTGGTGTGGGATCAGGATGTTTTGGAATGCCATCATTGAGATGACCCTTGTACATCTGTGTGCTGGGGAGACCTTGTATGAGGGAGCTCTTCTCAACTACGATTTCTATAGGCCCCTGCACATAAGCAGTAGCCCACCCTACTTGGGCATTGATGGTCCCTTTCTATCACACTGCTCTCTACTATTTGACAGCAAGTCAGTGGGCAGTTTGCACAGATGGCATCTCTTCCCATGACCTCTCCTGAGCTTGGCCACCACTTTCAGATTATCGCCAACATTTTTCCTTTGTCTGCCTAAGAGTGATCCATCATCTGGCTTCCAACCTGGCAGGCAGGAAGACCCTGTGACTTCAGGCCTTTACCCGAAAACAAAGGCAAATGGCAGAAATATAAATTGAAAGCCATTCTTCACCATCTGGAAGCTAGTTTCCTGCCATCCAGGAGGCAAAGGGCTAGGGGTTGGCTCACCAACTGCCCTGCATTGCCTGGATGAGCTGCCAGCAGAGGACTAATCTAGGGCTTTTCTCCTTGTCTCCTTCCAGGATCTGGGAGAGGGAGCAGTAATGTGATAGAGGTGATAAAGAAGAATTGCTACACACATTTTATTTATTAGTTTCCTCCTGCCAGGAATTCCATCAGAAGACTCTCCCCTCCCTTTATATGATCCCCTTTTACACTTATGATCACAGTGACCCAATGGGCCCATTCAGCTGTGTCGGGAAATGTGTTACTAATTACTCTTTGATTATTTCCTTGACGAATGCTTTCCTTTTTGAAAAATATATTTGCTGAGCGTCAGCAGGTTCAAGGAACAAAAGTCCATGTTAATGACATGGTACTACACCTGACAGGCCAGGCCCTGCTCTCTTGGAGTTCACACTCTAGTAGGAGTCAGGCAATAGAGAAATGAGTAAGCCAACAAGCTAATAAAGATAATCCCAGATACTGATGACTGTTATTAAGAAAATAAGGCCACAAAATGCAATGGAGATGTGTGTCAAATTATTTAGGGGAGATAGCAGAGAAGTTGCTGAGGAGGTGATAGTTTAATTGAGAAGGAATTAGTGAGCACAACTCTGGGTAAAAGTGTGTTCCAAGTCATGGATCAGCAAGGACAGAACTCTCCAGATGAAGTTAGATTGAGAACAATGAAGGCAGTGTGGCTGCAGCCTGCTGAATGGTAGAGATTGCAGTCTGAGGTCTGGTCAGAGCCCCAGGCAGGCATCACATCTTGACTCCCCAGATGTTCTCAGGGCACTCTAATTAACACAAGATTAGGCCAATAGAAAGCATAAAAGACTGGGGATGGAATTGAACCAGATTTAAATGAAATTTGGTGAGAACCCAGTTAGGTCCAAATAGCAAGTTATAAAGTCACTCCTCCTTGCTTCATGTTACACTTCAGCTTCACCAGTCAGCTTGCTGCCACCTGCACACACCTGCAGTGCTCTTAGTGCCCCTTGCTTGGGAAGTCTTCCTTCCCCACCTCTCTGGCTAGCTCCTCCTCACCCTTGAACACTTCTCTCAAGTCACCATCTCCAGAAGCACCTCTCCTTGAGTCATGACAACCAAAAATGTTTCCAGATATTACCAAAAGTTTTGGTGGGGGCATGAGGGGATCTCCCCAAGCTGAGAATCCTCCTACCCCCAATATACCTTTTTCTCTTATTAGGGAGAGAGGGAAGGCAAGAAGAAGCAAAATATTGGGAAATACAGCAGCCTACATCAAATTTTGTTAAATCCACCTTAAATTAGTGCATCCTGCAGTATTTCAAGGGCACAAAAGGCACAAGTAATGAAAAATCAGAGAAAGAGTGAGACCAGGAGACCCACTGAGGAATTAAGGCTCTATTTTTGTACCTATCACTCTAACAACACTGTTGAACTTCAGGTTGGTGAGGTCAGGGCTAAAAAATATTATTACTTTTTAATTACTATTTATTACTGTCTACTATTTTTTGCATACTGGTTGGTTCAGTGACCTCAAAAATAACTGGACTTTGCTGACTGGACTTAATAACATTTTTGTGTTTATAACTCTTGCCAATCCATATTCTGGGCAGATACTTTTCACCCCCACTCAGAGAAGTGGGACAATACCCCAGAAGCCGCTGTAAGTGTTATCTAGAGGACACAGAGACTGAGAGACTGTAATCAAAACACAAGTATGGATAAAAGTTCCAGGGTTCTGCCCGTGACGATTGAGTTGGATAAGGCAAGGCATTTAATTCAAGCCTGGCGTGTATTCCTAGGAATAGGACTGTGTATAGGCTAAGCTGTTCACTTCCTCCTTCAGATTCCCTGGAGAATACATTCTTGTTCAGACAAAGGTACCTGGGTCTTCTGGGAAGTGCCACCTTTGGGCCTCTGAACAAAATATGACAGGCTTGTTAACACTGGAATGTTGGCAGGTTTTTCTCTGGGTCTCCAGTCTGTCTTTTTTTGTGTTCATTCCATATCTAGGCTTTCCTCTTCTCCAAGATTTTAAGGTCATTTGCCTTTTCTCTCACCATTCTGGCCCTCAAAAACCAATTGCAAGAAGAGCTTCCAGATGCCCTTTCCACAAGGAATTAAGGGCTGCTAATGGCTAAATATATTGTCCCTTTCAAATGAACCTACAAATTATTCTCCCATACTAGAATTTATCAACTGGGGGAAGAGGACAAATTCCTTTCCTTTTCTTTTGTTTCTATTTTTTTTTTACATCTACATGATATCAGCAATGTTTCATCTCTCTGTAAGATCCTGCTATGTTACAAAATCATAATTAATAGTTATAGGCTGTTCCACACTGTAGCCACTAATCAATTGTGCCTATTCACTAAATGAAATGTGGCTAGTCTGAATCGAGGTGGTCTGTGAATACAAATAAAAATTGGGATTTGAAGAATTAGTGTGAGAAAATGCAAAGTAACTCATTAACAATTTTTATATCGATTACATATTAAAATAATATTTTCAATAATATATTAATATTAATCAATTATATAACATGTATTAGGTTATATTATATTACTATGCTACTAATACAGTAATATTAATTAATTATAATACATTAATATATTAATTAATTAATGATATAATAATATATTAGGTTAAATAAAATATATAATAAAATTAATTTTTCCCATTTGCTTTTACTTTTTATGTAGTTACTAGAAAATTTGAAGTTACATATATGGTTTGCATCTTATTTCTATCAGACAATGATGATATAGAGATTTGTACACCATAAAAGTACTTTTATAGTCATTTAATTTAATCCATTAGGGGATTGATCATTATTCCATTTTACAAAAAAAAAAAATGAAACTTAGGTTAGTCATTTATTCTTGATCACAGCTAGCAGTAAAAATAGATACTGAGTCAGCTAACTACAAAAACTACCTTCTGTGGTAAAATCCAAGGACAACATCATCTTTTTTTTTTTAAAGATTTTATTTATTTATTTGGCAGAGAGAGAGAGAGTGCACAAGCAAGAGGAGCAGGAGAGGGAGAAGCAGGCTCCCCAGTGAGCAGGGAGCCCGACTCAGGGCTTGATCCCAGAACTCTGACCTGAGCCGAAGACAGATGCTTAACCAACTGAGCCACCCCACATCATCTTTTTTGATAAAAGACTGGACTTGGGGTTCAGACAAACAAACTTCAACACAAAGCTCTCTTTTCTAAAACTTTATATTTCCCTTTAAGCAGTTTTTCATGTTTTAAGTTGGAAAAGCAAAGGCAGATAGAAGGGTCAGGAAATCTCATTGCTCTGGGGGTTCAGACTTCTTCATTCCTGGTAAATGATACTGTAGGACAATAAAAAATAGTATTGGTAAAGAAGACTCCATTGTAACACCCCCCCCAAAAAAAAAGAAAAAAAAATTAAGTCCCCTTTTCAGGGAAGAAAATTAACTGAGCTGATTACCTGGTTATTTTGCCTCAAACACTTCTTCCCAAGCTTTGCGTAGACATTAATTACTCACACCTTACATTCTGCTGTTACAGAATATGAGTGGAGACATACTCTGCTTTTCTTCCCCAGAACACCTATTACCTCCTCCCTACAACAGAGATGAAAATACGATTAGGTTATTGTCATCCCATCCCTAAAATTATTGGCATGCAGTCCTGCATTCTGGTCAGAACCTGTGATGCCTTGTCCCCTTGTAATGGGTGAGCCCAGAATGTGGGGCAGCAAAAAGGCTGGGCTTGGCTCAGTAGAGTAAATTCTCTGTTATGAGAGGTACTTAGACTTTAGATAGAATTGCTTTGGATCAAATTTTGTATATCTTCCAATCCCAAGAGCCAATAATTTTATGGCAAAGAAATTCTGCAGAGGAAAGAAACCCTTTAGAAACTCTTTCCAGTTAGTGGCCAAACCCATTCCCCATTCCCTCCACCTCTTGCCACTGCTGTTGACGTGACCATCTTCACTGCTGGTGAGGTGTCTCTTCCTGGTTCCATAATAATTGTGTCTCAAAGGCTGAAGACAAATGCAGCAACTCAGTCTGATAAATAAATAGTCCTGATAATGGAGCTCAGTGGAGATAGCTGTGCTGGGAAATATTTAGCTGTTGAATGTAATTTCAAAGGTCACTAAATATGCCAAGTGAATGTAGTCTGAAGCTGAACACACACTGAGAGCAAAGTGAGGGACTAGATTGTTTTCCCACCTCCCTTGCTAAAAGAGTTTAACAGTCTACCTCCAAGTTAACATTTTATTTCTATATTTTTTGCTGTAGGCTAGCACCCTTTTCCCCCTGTTTCTTTCTTTTTTTAATAATTGAATATTTTTGTTGCAGCATGGCAGGAACAATAATCACACAGCCTTTATTTACATTATTTTATTTGTCATAGACGTTTGGGTCTGGAAAATTTCCAGGGACCAAGGAGTTAGCTGGGTGTCTGTTTTCCTCTTAATTTGAAGTCCTCTGTACCCAGCCCCACACTAGGTTCTGTGGCATGTTAACAAGACAGAGACACCATCTGCCTTGAAGAGTCTTGGTGTAGTTGGGGAGAAATGAACAGGGGAATTTATGAACAGCACAGCATAAATGTGGGGAAAGAGGGGCATATGCAATGCTTTACCTCTACTACAGTCTTCTACATTGATTCTCAGGTTCTGGCATTTCACTGCTCCCATTTAATTCTCTCCTTAGGCACCCACACCAAGGGATTCAAGGGTCATCTCAAATAAATGACTCTACTGTGGAACTCTAAACCTGAACTTGTTTTTAATCCTCAGGCTCACATTTCCTCTTGAAATTCCTACCAAAACCTTAAAACTAACATATCCAAAAATCGAAATTATCTCCACTTCCCATAATCAAAACTATAATCCAGGTACATATATTACTGTTACACAGACTCTGCCTGGGTTTATACCTCGCTAGATATGTGCACTTGGACAGGCGATGTATCTATCCTCCCTGAAGCTTAGTTTCGTCATATGTAAATTTGATTACTAACATCTGTCAGACTTGTCTCTCCTTTGATCCTTATACTAAGAAACCAATGGAAAAATAATAAAAATGGTTAAATCAGGGGAAAATATCAAGAATCACTAATACTATTGTGAGAATAGTTTGGGTACACATTCTCTTTTGTTCATATAGCATTTGCACCCCCCAACTGGTCTCCCCATTTCGATCAGCTCTATCACATTTCAACTCCTATTTATACCATTCCTATGCTGAGGTAAGCACATAAAATTCATCCTGAATTCTTAGTTTCAGCTTTACATCCAAGTATCAGACTGAGCCTAACGTGTGCCAGATTTTGGGTTCAGATATGTTTCAGCATATATCTGAAAATGCTCCAGCCAATCATAATCTTATTTATTTGTAGGAAGCTGAGGAGTATTTTGGGAGAGAATTTACCAAGAAGAGAGGATTGGGCAGACAAGTCTGACTGTCACAAAGCCTGAGTTATGAGAGAAGAGGAGGTATTCTGAACACAGTATCATGATCATCACACAAAACCTGCCCCAGCCACATTGCTCAGATCTATGTCTGCTCTTCAGTAGAGAGAGAGATAGCTGTCTAGCCAGAGACAGAAACAGCTGGGTCAGTAAGCATCGCTGGAACAGTGGGACTCAGGCACAAGGAATCCCAAAGTAGTAAGGACATTGGCATTCCGTTGGAAATCCTCCCACAGTATATACCATGAAGTGGGGAGGTCCATCTTTCCCTTCCTCCACCTCACACACACTTTTTCATAGTCCATGGGTGGATATTATAGGGCTCTCATGTGAGCGTTGGTGAGATCACCCATTTGAAAACTACACATCAGTGGTAGTGCCTGGTGGGATACCTCATTGGAGACCCTACTGGAAATTGGAGTCACAGTATCAGAAAACCTTCCCATAAGCGCTTATGAGGTTACCCCATAAACCTGCAGAAACTCTTGAGGTGACACTGCAGCAGCAAGAGTTGACCATAAAAGTCAGTGAAATTCAAGTTTTTATTCCTAAAGGGGCTCCAAAATTAGAGAAGTTTGAATCCACAATTAGAGAAATTTGGGTTATTTTTATGTGTCCCTCAAAATGCCCAGAAATTCCCACATACAAATAAATTTAGTTTGAATATGATGACCTCCCCATACATTAGCCAAATAAATGTTGAAAGAGCTCCAAATCTCTGGTGTCACATCAACATTTCATGTGGCCCATTTTGAAGTTGCATGGAAAACTGTTCCCTTCATAAATACCTAAATAACTAAACACACACACACACACACAATACATACATATACACACAAAGGAAAAAGAAAATTTTCCCAGGTAGCTTGCCATGGTATATAAAATAAGCACACTTGGGACTGCTCTTGTCTAAAGAATATGTTCATAAAGATCTTTTTATTTACTAGTCTTACAACATTTCATTAAGCAGTTAATTTGAAAGATTACTTAATTTTTATCTCAGAAAAACAAAGAAGGGGTCTATAATTCTGGTCTTGGAGACAGATTTCAGCTGGAGAAGATTGGACTAGGTCCCATTAGAAGGTAGAAAGTAACAAATGGCAATGGGCCTCAATGAGGCAGCATAAGCACCTTACACTTATGGGCAAAAGGGGTGTAGGAAGGAAGAGTGGACATAGAAAGTGGTCATGATTTAGAAGCTACTAGGTAGTAGCAAATATTTGCTCATCCTAAAAAGAAGCCTGGGTGTTAGATCTTATCATCACCACTTTATGGAGGAAACAAATTTTAAAACTAAGGCTGAGATGAGATGAGCAGCATTCAGACACTTAGTCAGTAGGAGAATAAAGTAGAATGTGAACTTTGAGATGATTGGATCCAAAGGCTGTGCCAGCCTCATCACCCTTGTGCCATGCCAGGAATGTCAATGTTTCCCTTTGATCCTCAGAAGAATCTGAGATATTGTCTCTATTCACTGATAAAAAAGATGCAGATAATTTAAGTTACTTAACTTACTTCATATTGCCAGAAACTGTCAAAGCTTATATTGATATCGTTTCCGACCTAAAAATCTCAGTTCTTTCTCTTCTTCAAAACTTGGCTATAGATAGAACCTGGTGGGGATCATCAGGCTGTTCCCTCAGAAAACAGCACCACATCCACGGCAGTCATTGCTACTGGGAAAAATTCAGTGAATATTCTGTTAAATAAGAGCTCCATGGCTGCTTTGCTTGCTGCATTCTGATTTTATGAGGTGAAAGAACGAAGCTTAACATTTTATCTAAGGAATATATTATATAACCAGAGGGACAAAACTACTTAGTTTGCCACCAACCATTCCCCTGTGAGAGGGTTAAAATCCATTTTAGGGTACCTTGAGACATTGCTTATGGTGGGGAGAGGGGTGATTAATGGCTATAATCACTGGTTCAAAGATCTCTGCTTTTGTCTTGAGCTTAAGCCAAGAACACCAAGGTAAGCATGTTCTGCTAAATAATTCAAACACTTGGAGCTTTTCCTGCTGCCTTCTCCATTTGAAAGCAATGTCCCTGACCACCCTTTAGTCCCCATTAGTGGTGCTGAACTGTGAGTCATATCCTCGGCAGAGGAAAAAGTTTTATTGAGTCATGCGCACCTGCTGCAAGTTGAGTGCTTGCATTTATGAACAGCTGGTGGGCTACAAAGTCAAATTCTTGACTTTCCTCAAATCAGATATACTAAGCTCTAGGAGGCTAAAGAATAAACATCTAAAGATTTGAGTTCCTACTGGTCTTTCCTCTTAATAAAATAGAACAAATAGAGCTCTCCACCTCTTAATAAAAAAATATAAATGTTCACCACAATGAGCACCACTAAAATTTTATATAGGAAAAATTGTTTTGAGGGTATTAGAAGCCAATTTCAGTTATGCTGCTGACTTTGAGTGAGTCATGAGTTGTTGGACATCAGTGTGGGATTTCAGTCCAACCGACCTCAAGAATCCAAGTTGAAACTAGTGATGTAAAGCACTTTGAAAAGAATAATATTAACACATCTGTCTATCCATGGTTACATCATAGTTTTATCAAAGCTTTTTTGCATCATTGGTCTCACTAGATTATCATATCATATCTCTGGATAGAAAGGGTCATATGAGCACTGTTTCTCATGGACAAGAATGGACAACTTACACCAGAGAGGTTAAGTCTAGATTCACTGATTGTCCAAACAAGCCAAATAGTATACTGGATTTATAACAACAGTCTTGGATTGCAGAATAAACACTAATGGATTATAAGTCAGAAAACCTGGATTCCAGCCTCATTTCCAACAATTATAGTCATATGATCTTGGGAAAAAGCCCTTAACATATGAATCTCAGTTGGCTCAGATTCAGGCCAGAAATAGTGCTAAGGACTGGGGTAGAACAGTAAACAAGAAGTTGTAGTCTTTTCCTTTACCGAGCTCATAGCCCAGAGGGGAAAATAGGTAAATAATTACAGTAAAGTACAGATAGTCAATATGTTATGGGAACATATAGCAGAAGAACCTCATCTAGACAGGACTTCAGGAAAGATCTTCCTGAAGAAATGTGATGTTTAAGCTGGACCTAAATGTTAACTAGGAATTAGCTGGGCAAAGTATGAAGGAAGGAGCAAATGAGTGTTTGATAAGGAAAGAACTTGTGTCAAGTGTCTGAAGCCAGAGAAGACATGGCTGTTCAAAGTATCATTTTCTCCACACTGGTTTCATCCATTTCAGACACAGAGCCAGTCCTAACAAAGGTAGCCAGGGTTTTCATAGATCTTCCCACTATCTTATGGAATTTGAATTTACTCTTCCAGCTTCCAGCCTAGAAGCTGCTGAACTTGGAGTAAATCCTCAGGTTGCCCTTGAGACAAATTACTGTCACTCAGACCTTTAACCTATTCAGTTTGCCTGGGTTTCAACCTTCATTTCATGATTTGCACCTGAATTCAGCAGGAGCACATAATTCAGTTTTGAAAAATCTATTGTTTATGACTGACAACACCTTTCCCTAAGACTCCTAATATTTCCTTATATTGCCTCAAATCTTCCAAATTCAATACAAATTCCTAAGGCCTAAAACCACTTCAGCTCTCAATGCTTGACATTTATCCTCAATCCATCCCCTCAGATGAAGAAAGCTATATCTAATGGACTTGTTTGTACCCATCCCTAGCATTTACTGTCCTGGATTTGGAAGGCTGTCCTCTTAAGGAGTTTTCTCTGTGCTCTTTAGGCATGTTGATTATCAGACCTTCCCAGTCCAGAAGGATTTCCCAGAATATACTGCAGTCAAGCTCTTGTATTACCTAAAGCTGGAACATGGTGGGAAAAAGTACCACCTGAAAAAACCTTGAAACACATGTCTTAATTTTCACAAAGTTAAACAACCATTATCAACCTATGTTTGCACATATGTGTACCTAAATTCACACATGTGAACACCTCTACTTAATAAATCCCAGTGATATCAGTAAGGCTCACAATGCAACTACAGACAAGAATGACTTAGAGCAATTCCTAGTTGCAATCAAAAATTAATTAGACTAGTATTCCATGCAGTAAATATCTTTGTATAGAATGACATTTAAACTCTCCATGAGGCTTAGAAAAGGTAACTATAACCAATCACCTTCTGAAAATTCTATTAGCAGAAAGCAAATAAGATGTTCTAAAATTAATAAATCCATCAACTGAGGTGAAACTTTTCAAAAACCTATCATGTCAGAGAGCAATTAATTGGATCTTTTTCAGAGCTTTAACTCATTGCCGATGAATGCCTGAAGAATTTTAATTAAAATAAAGTAGTGTAGTGTCTAGTGTCAAGAAGAGTGAACTCAGGAGCAGAATTTGTTCTCATTCTGATTTGGTCACTAATGTGCTGTGTGACATAGATTGTCAGGATCCCTCTCTGTTCCTGAATTTCTTCATTGTAAAGTGGAGTTAATTAACACCTGCCCTGCCTAACATACAGGGTAGTTTTGAGAATAAAAATAAATAATGGATGATGTTGGCAATTTAGACAATTGTCTACATAAAGGGAAGTTGGAGTTCTCGGCATTTGGATGATTTACAGGGTGAGCAGGAACAATATCAGTCCTTTTCTAGAAATAAGGATTGATGGTTTTGTGTTTTGAGTAAGTAAAGACAGTCTTGATAACTCCACTGAACACATTCTTTTTCTTAGTGTCCATTAGGTTAATGTAGCTTAGCAAGTAATCACACATGGCTGTTGGTCACAGAATTTCCCTGGTGTATTCAATCTCTTGCATGTCTGATTTTCTAGTCTTCTAAATGTCAGGTCCATCCCAATGGTAAATTGAACATCTTAGAAAAAAAAATATTTCTTGTCTCATGGTACAGAAGTTAATAGCCTTGCAGCAAAGGCCAATGCTCTATTTCTTTTTTATAGAAAAACAACAGCTTTTCCCTCTGAAAGAAGTGGGTAACAGTGATTAAAACACAGCTTTGGTGTTTGAGTTTTAATCCTTATTCTGTTACTTTTGTGAAACCATAACCAAATTATTCAGCTTCTCCAAAGTTTTGTTTTCTTTTGTAAAAAATGAGGGAAAGCATAGCTGTCTCACAATCATGATCTGAATATTATATATGATAATTTATGTAGAGATCTTAGCCCCATGCCAGGCACAAAATTAATGCTGAATAAATGGTAGTTATAAATACATGAGTTCCTACACAAATTAGTCTGGCAGTTCTCTGATAACACTGAATGTATGAGTAAAGTGCTTTCCTAAATTAGTACATCTGAATTCTTTTTAAAAATAAATATTGTTTCATTGCATTTAAGGATATATAGAGAATGCAGAAGTCTGGGCAAGCATTGCTTACTTGATGTCCTCAAGGGAACATTGTTAAAGGTTAAAGAATAGGTCAAAATGTTTGCAACTAATAGATAAGCTTTGGAAATGATTCCAAGAGGAGTCACTTCTCTGAAACCTCCATCTATAGACCATAGTTATATGTTTATGCCATTCCACTGAAAATTATTGAGCATCTATTATGGCACTACCAGACACTGAAGATAATATTGTTAGCTGCCATTGATTATGTGATTATATGTGCTAGGCATCATGCTTAAGGCTATCCATGCTTTATTTTAATTCCCACCAAAGCCCCCATGAGATGTGTCTGTCTTATCTGGGAGTCCAAACCCTTAATCACTATGCCTCCCCTGATTTTCCCTTCTACTAGCCCACTATCTGGTCTGGGAGTGTACATGGGAATCAATATTGGAGGCCCAGAGAAATATCATGAGTAAGAAAGAGAGTACCACAACCTTAAAGCATCCATACTCTCTCAGATAATTTCCACCCGCCTGTGGGAATCCCACTGGGAGTCCCAACCTCATGCTTTCCCCTACTCCACACACCCAGCTTCCCTACCCCAGTTCAGTCACCTAATTCCAAGTACTGCCTGAGGGCTGGGACTGGCACTTCTCACCATATCCTGAGAGCATTACCCACCTGAATTTGATTTAGGAGTGTTTCTTTTGGACATTCCCAGTTGTCTTAAATCAATCCCAGCTTTGAGACATGCCATTCCTTTTCTGCCTACAACTTAGTTTGGGGTGTCTGGTTATTTTACCTTCCTTACCTAGAACTCCATCTCTATCTAATCCTCCAGTTGGTGTCTCCGTACTGCTTCTGCCCTAACTCTTGGTCCTCCCTTTGATTACAGTGGAATCTTACTCATGTTTTTATTCTCCTCTAAGCAACTAAGATTGATGTATGAAACATAAAAAGGAGGGAGGAAGTGTGAAAAAAAGAAAGCCTTGGATGTCATGCACTGTGCTTTGAGTAGTATTTTCTATGAAATTCCTTTCTTCCTTATTGTTCTCACTTCAGACCCTGAAACATGAGGCACAAGGAACAAAAGTTTTCTTTACTCCAAGTTCTTAACTCTAGCTAATCCATAAGATCAGATATGTTGAGGGATTTCAGATTATCTGTCTGTTTTCCTTCTAATTTTGATCTTTTTTTTCTTTTCTTTTAGTAAACTCATCTCAAAAACATACCTTCAGAACACTTTCCTCCATCGAACGTATTTCTTCATTGGTCTGTGGTTCCTATTCTGCTCTTTGTTGTAGCCCAAATCCCAGTGTCTTAATGTATAGAATTGTTCTCCTTACTGGACTCAAATTACCCCTAGAACAAGGAGGAATTAGAAACAGACAACAACATCAAGTGTTACTAATTTTGAAAGATTTTATGAAAGAATGTGTCCTTCTAGTGATCAGATTCTCCCCTGATAATTTTTCACATATATGTCAGTAGCAGCGTTAAGTACTTTAAGCAAAGTGTTCTTCCTTCTTCATAGATTCTGAGCTCATAGAACTTAACAAATTATTACAATTTGAATAAAATTATTTAATTTAAAATACTATGTGATAATTCTTTAAATATATTCTATTAATGCAAATATGTACGCATAGTTCAGTGGGCATATGTTTTCATTTTGGAAATAAGTTGTTTCTAAGAGCCAATATGAAACAATAGAATGAAAATTCTCTGTGATGGCTCCATTTCCAGACTGTTTTCGTGCTAGTGTATTTCTCACAAAGCTTGCTCAAAAATCATCCCTCTGATAGAATAAGAGATGAAGATGGCCTTCCCAAGGATTATCTGAGATTTTAATATGGGAACAATAACTTTATTTTCCAGAGTATCTCTTGACTCACACTCTTGATATTCCAGCCAACAATAGGAGAATTGTAGAATGTCCTCAGAGACCTCTTTGTCCAACATCCTCATTGGAAAATTGAGAAACAGATCCAAGGAGGGGAAGTTAAAGACATTTACTCAAAATAACATGTTAATGGAAGAAATAAAGTCTTCTAAACCTGTGAAGCATTATGAAATTAAATGCAGTTGCTCTAATTATCAAAATCATTATGAATTAATATATTGACTCATTCATTAAACATTACTGAATGTTTGATGTTCTAGGTGCTGGGGAATACAAATTCATGCTTGACCAATAGAGTATGAAAGAAATGGCATAACGCCATTGCTCAACCTAGTCTAAGAGGTCTGGCAGCTTCTGCTTTGCCTGCTGGAAGTGCTTACCAACAATGAAAGAAGTACTACTATCCTGACACCCCCATGCTGTAAGAAGTCCAGACCACACAGAAAGACCCTGTGTTGATACTCTAGTTAACAGCCCCATCTGAGCTCTCAGCCAACAGTCAGCATCTGACTACCACCCATGTATGTGATCATATTTGAAGTCCAGTCCATATGATCCTTCATAAGACTCCAGCTCCAGTGATTATCTGCATGAGAAAGTCCAAGGGAGAGCTTCATAAGAAAATCCACTCACAGAATCATAGGAAAAAATATAAGTTGTTGTTTAAACCACTAACTTTGGTATAGTTGCTATACAGTAACAGGTAATCACAAGAGTAGGTGAGGAAGAAATAATTTAAAGATTTTAAACGAGAGAATGATGATAAATTCAGTTTATAACTGAACATTTTGACTAGGTAGGGCCCTAAGGATCAGAATCTTTTGATGGTAGGAGATAAACACTCTATCCCCTGGTCTCACCACACATTCAAGTTTAGTTGGAATTTGAGGGCTGCTGGATGGAACTGAATGAAATCCCTCCTCTCATGTATAAATTTTATGTGTTACTTAGATTCAAAAGAGTCTCCTAGGGAAAAAAAGTACCAGGCCCCTTACACATGACTTTCGACCTGTGACTGATAAAATATCAGATTCCAATTCTGGTAACAGGCTATTAATGTAGCATCCAGTGATCCCTGCTTCCTAGTATTCACACCCTTGTGTAAGTCCATACCTTATTGGAGAGGGGTGACCCACTGAGCCAATACAATATTGCAGAAATGACCATGTGCAATGTCTGAAACTGTTTTGAATGACATTGAAACTTTTGTCTTTGCCCTTCCTTCGGTTACTCATGCTGGAGGAAGCCAATGACCATGTTGTAAGGATCCTCCAAAAACCCCATGGAAAAACCCATGTTGTACCCTTGTTCCTACCAAGAGCCAGCACAAATATAGCATGTTGGTGAGTCATTTTGGAAGTGGATATTTCAACCCTAGTGAAACCTCAGATGACTGTAGCTTGTCCAATGTCTTAATGAACCTTTATCTGAAGTTCAGCAGTGATTTTAGGTTGATTTCTTTTAGCTAACTCCAATAATTTAAAGACCATTTGAAATTATTTCTAGTCTTCCTACATTACTTAATTCAATGGAAATTAAGTAATTTTTCTTTAATTTCTAGTATCATATATTTTATGTGTAGAAGATAATATATATAACATGTATATGATTAAAAGAATATTTTTAAAAGTTCAAGTACATTTAAAATACATATAAATACATATAACTACTAATTTAAAATATATATAATGACTGTTTAAAAATATATGAGTACTAATATATTTGAATTGTCCTTTGTCCATATTCCAATAATTTTCTTCTCCCTTCATTCAGATGTAACTATTTGGAATTCTGAATTTATCATTCCCTTCCTTTAATATAGTTTTATTATGTATATACTATACCTAACTGATACATTGTTCACTTATTTTGTTTTTGATCTTTTAAATAATGAAATTGCACATTATATAATCTTCTTTATTTTGATCTTTTCTCCAAACATTATATCTTTGAGATTAGCCATACTGATGCTTTTAACTGTGATTCCCTCATTTTCACTGCTGTAATGTATTACCTTTCTTATGCAAACCACAAAATATTTATCCAGTCTCTGTTAATGGACATTTGGCTTGTTTTTAGTTTTTTGCTGCTGTAAATAAGGATGCTGTGAACATTCCTGTATATGCTACTTGCCATACATATGCAAGCTGTATACTCCTAGCAGTGGGATGATTAATTGTATCAGAGTATAAGATAATGCCAGTTTTCCCAAGAAGTTATATCAATTTACACTACTACCAGCAAAAATACAGAGCACTCATTGCTTCAAATCCTCACCAAAATTTTGGGAAATCAAACTTTCTTTTTTTTTAACTTGGAAAGTGATTATATATATTTTTTCTATTTTAATTTTTTATTTAAATTAAAATTAGTTCACATAGTGTATTATTAGTTTCAAGGGAAGAATTTAATGATTCATCAGTTGCATATAATAACCAGTGCTCATTACATCAAGTGTCCTAATGCCCATAACCCAGTTACCTCATCCCCCCACCCACTTCCCCTCCAGCAATCTTCAGTTTGTTTCATAAAGTGTCTCTTATGGTTTGCCTCCCTCTCTGTTTTTATCTTATTTTTTCCCTCCCTTCCCCAATGTTCATCTGTTTTGTTTCTTAAATTCCACATGAAATCATATGGTGTTTGTCTTTCTCTGACTGACTTATTTTGCTTAGCATAATACCCTCTAATTCCATCCACGTTGTTGCAAATGGCAAGATTTCATTCTTTTTTGATGACTGGATAATATTTCATGGTGTGTGTGTGTGTGTGTGTGTGTATACACACCATACCACATTTTATCTATTCATCTGTCAATGGACATCTGGGCTCTTTCCGTATTTTGGCTATTGTTGATAATGCTGCTCTAAACATCATGGTGCATGTGCCCCTTCAAATTACTATTTTTGTATCTTTTGGGTAAATATCTATGTTATTAATTGATTTATATATTTGTGTGCCCAAGTTGAAGGCATAAATATTTACAATTGTTTGATCTTCTTGTTGGAAAGACACCTTTATTATGATATAGTGCCCTTCTTCATCTCTTGTTACAGTCTTTGATTTACTCCAGCTTTCTTTTAGCATGATGGATGGTTCTCCATCCCCTCACTTCCCATCTGCAGTTATCTTTGGGTCCAAAATCAGTCTCTTATAGGCAGCATATAGATAGTTTTTTTTTTTTTTTTATCCATTCTGCTACCCCATGTCTTTTGATTGGAGCATTTAGTCCATTTATATTCAGAGTGATTATCGATAGATATGAATTTAGTGCCCAAGTGTGTTACTTATAAAGTTGGTGTTTCTGGAGATGTTCTCTGTTCTGTTCTAGTCTTTGTTGCTTTTGGTCTTTCTTTTCCACTCAGAGAGTCCCCCTTAATATTTCTTGCATGGCTGGTTTAGTGGTCATGAACTCCTTTAGTTTTTGTGTCTGGGAAACTCTTTATCTCTTCTTCTATTCTGAATGATAACCTTGCTGGATAATGTATTCTTGGCTGCATATTTTTCCCATTCAGCATGTTGACTATATCCTGTCACTGTCTTCTGGCCTGCCAAGTTTCTGTGGGCAGATCTGTTGCAAACCTGATTTGGCTTCCCTTGTAGGTTAAGCACATTTTTCCCTTGCTGCATTCAGGATTCTTTCCTTGTCTGTGTATTTTGTGAATTTGACCTTAATGCCTTGGCCATGGCCAGTTTTTGTTGAATTTGATGTGAGTTCTCTGTGTCTCTTGGATTTCAATGTCTTTCTCTCTCTCTTCTTCTGGGACAATATGAATGTTGTTATGCCTTTCTGGGATGATATGAATGTTATTATGCTTCTATGACCGAATGTTATTATACTACACAGAGCTGCTGAGTTCTCTAAGTGTGCATTTGTGATCCAATACTTTTCTTTCCCTCTTCTTTTCGGCTTCATTATTTTCCATAATTTTATCTTCTGTATCACTCATTCATTCCTCTGCTTTGTTTATCCTCATTATCATTGCATTCAGTCAGCTTTGCATCTTGGTTATAGCATTTTTTGTTTCAGCCTTACTAGTTTTTAGGTCTTTTATCTCTGGTAAGGGACTCCTTGGTGTCCTCTATGCTTTTCTCAAGTCCAGCTAGTATCTTTATGATTGTTGTTTTAAATTCTGGTTCACACATATCACTTATGTCTATCTTGATTAGATCTCTGGCCGTGACCTCCTCTTGTTCTTTTTTGGGTGGTGAATTCCTCCATCTTGGCATTTTGTCTAGGTCTCTGTCTTCTGTGTGTTAGGAAAGCCTATTGTGTTTCCTTCTCCTGAGAATAATGGCTACATTAAGAAGGGGTCATACACTGTCCAGGGACTGATGCTTCAGGAAATGTTTCTGATATATGCTGTGTGCACTCTGCTGTTGTGTTTTGGATACTCTTTCCCTTAGGTCAGTCCACTGAAGATTTTCTCCTTGCTGCAATGGGGAATGTTTGGATCTTGTCCACTGTGTGGCAAGTTTTAACTAGGTGTGTTTTGGTCTACTTGTTAGAAAAGGTTAGATCATATTTCTTCTAGAGCTGAAGCTTTGCAGCCCTCTATAATCAGTAGACTTGGTGCATGCAGGGGGTTTGTGCTGGTCTTCTGAGGGAAGGGCCTGCAGCTGCTCTGACTCTCAGGCATACTCGCCCTAATTCTGAAGCACCTGCAGAGTGCAGGGTAATGGGGCTTAGTGTAAGCAGCTAAAGTCTCCACTATGGTTGCTATGATGCTCACTGATTCTGTCAGTGCTGGTGGGTGGGGGTAAAAATGGTATCAGCCAGATCTCTCCTTCCCAGAGAGGGGCGTTCATGCCTATTGCTGTTAGGGAAGCCCTCACAGAAGAGAGAATAATCTCCCCTCATTTGTCCCAGGCTTCCTTCAGATCCCTGCCTTCACCCTGTGTCTGAGCCATCTGCCCACCCAGAGGCAAAATGCTTCTGTGTTTTATCTCTGGCACACTGGCTGGGTTTCAAAACTTCAAATTTTAGGGACCTGACAGGGCATGGACCTGCACTGATCCTCTGGGGGAGAGTGTCCGCATGCTGTGGTCGGTGCCGGCTTGTCCCAAAAGGGCAATTGCACAAATGCACAGGGGCTTGGAGTTTATGGTAAAAGATGGCAAAAAGCCAGCGTTCAGGTTAGGTGCCCTCAGCAGGTGTCTCTGCTCCTATGCTAATGAACGGGGCAGCCCAGTGATGCCTGCAGGCTGTTTTGTCCCTGGAGAGGCAGTGCCACCTCTCCCAAACGCACTCCACGAAGGGGAACTTTCTCTCCACGTGTAACCTAGGGGATCCTCAGACCATGCTGTCCACTCCTGGGCCTCTGCCCTCCTTCTCCACAGGAGCACCTCTACGCGTACCAGGCTCCACCCAGCAATGGTGCAGACTTCTAAAACTTCAGACTTTGAGCTCCACTGCTTGTAAAAACTTGGAATTATTAGCCCCTCTTATTTTCCTTGTCAGTGGTTTTGGGGAAGTGCTTTTCTGGTGCAGTGCCTTGCACCCTGCTACCTTTCTTTCTTTCTCTCTCTTTGTTTCTCCTCTCCCTCAGGGATCCCTCCCCTCGGCAGCACCCGTGATTCTTTTCTCCCCCAAATCATGGCTCCACACCTCCTACCTTCCATGATGTGGCCTCTTTTCTCCCTCTAGTTGTGCAGTTTGTTCTCTCAGTCCTCAGATTGATTTCCTGGGTGTTCAGAATGATATGATATTTATCTAGCTGTGTTCCAGGGACAAGGCAATCATAGGGTCCCCCTACTACTCCACCATCTTAACTTTGGTTCCCTGGCTTGCCTTTTAACTTACACTATCACTCCATGCTTCCTTCACACCTTGCCACAATATTGAAGCAGCAGCTCTGAACCATTGTTCCACTCTTTGTTTCAATTCTTTCTTTTCCCTCAACTAATACTTTGTACTCACCAGTACTTCAAATTTCTATGCCTACTGATTTTTACTTATTAATTTGTCTTTATTTACTCATACAACACAAAGTTTAAAGAAATTCATATATATGCTTATAGGGGTTGTTAGTTCTTGACAGATGGCTCAAAAATACACTTTTGACATTTTCCTTGACAATCAATGCCACTATTTTTTTTTAAATTATGTACGTCAGCATTTCTGCCATAGGGCTGCCTTCCTTGCCTTAAGTGTTTAAAACACGGTATCTGGCAAAAGCTGGGGAAAGTTCAAACTTCACCTGTTCCTCAGGAAAATGCTGGCCTCTTAACGGGCAAGAGGCAACATCTGTGGCAATTCACAGCCTTTGATGGGAAGTTTTCCTCCCATGGCAGGAATCTCCTCAAATCCATGCCAATCCCCATGACCCCTGTTCAGGCTCCACATTCCTGTTACTGATTTCAGTGCCCCTCCTTCAAATTTTCTTATAAAAGCCCAGTCTTCTCTGACCTGAGAAACCATTGCAAATCCCTGCAAGACGGGTGAGTAGAAGCTGAGAGAAGATGAGACACATGACAGGAATTATACTGTACATACTTGGGGGAAGGTACAGGACGATCCCTGTCAGAAACACAGGAGCTCTGGTCTCAGCACAGGCAAGCTTGTCAGTTCTCAAGGGGGTCGGAGGGCCACAGATTTTCCAGTTCTTTCCAGAGCTATAAAAGGGGATAGATGTCACTGAGATCAATTTGTTCCTAGGGGACTAAACAATGGAAAGACAAGGAAGAGGAGTGGCATCTCTGCATGCCCTCTCTCCAATCATGCTTTCCTTAGTGATCTCTGATTGCTTCCTCAGATCATAGACACGATGCTGCCTCCCATGGCCCTCCCCAGCCTGTCCTGGATGCTGCTTTCCTGCCTGATGTTCCTGGCTCGGGTCCAAGGTGAGCTTTTGCTGTTCCTAGCACTGGGTCCTTGTGAATGCTCAGGGCCAAGAAGAAGAGGAAGGCCCCCGTGGTAAAGTGGTGACACATATCCTCACACAAAGAAACTGCCTATAACTTGTCCATCATTACTCCTTCCTTCAGGGTAACTAGGGGTGGCCAGCATCACCGTGGTCCACTAGCTCTGCAAGGAGATGGTCATTTCCATTTTGTCCCAGCACTCTAATTTGTGTTGGTAGGTGAAAGAGGAAAAGCGTGAAGGGTCAGTAATGAGATACAGGGAAGGAAAATGAGGACCCAGTGCAAGAATGGTCAACCTAGAGTGGGGAAGGGTTGGACTTTGAAGGGGAAGGATGAAAAGAAAAGAGAAGATTCCTCATTTAGTGGGGTTGGTTCAAGATCAAGAAATCTTGAAAGTGTTGGCAATGGGAGAGGCAGTCACGACTTTGCCATCATTTCCCAAGCACTGGCTTCATACATATTCCCCTAGGTCACCTCCCTACCCTGATCCCCACTCTCCTATTTACTTCTTCCTTCTCTTTTATTTCCTCCCACCCTAGGTGAAGACTCCCAGAAGGATGTGCCCGCTCCACGGATCAGCTGTCCCAAAGGCTCCAAGGCTTATGCCTCCCACTGCTATGCCTTGTTTATGACACCAAAATCCTGGATGGATGCAGATGTGAGTACTTGGATTTCAGTTAGGGGTTTTAAGGGAAAGTACATAAGAGACCTGAGGGGGGTCAGTTCCATTCTCCAGAATTTCTTGGGGGCAAGGCTGAGCACCCACATCTTTTGCATATATACCCCTTCTCCCCTACCTCTGCCTACCCTCCCCCCAATGATGTCTCAGACTCCGCCTGAGTCTCTCGCTTCCCCACACAGATGGCCTGCCAGAAGAGGTCCTCGGGACACCTTGTGTCTGTGCTCAGTGGGTCTGAGGCAAACTTTGTGGCCTCCCTAGTCAAGAACAGTGCGAACACCTACTCAGATGTCTGGATTGGGCTCCATGACCCCACAGAGGTATGAACTCATCTTCTCTTCATAACCTCTCAAGATGCTATTGCCCCCCCAAGCCCATTCCCTGTCCCCTGTACCTGCCCAGTAAATGCCTTAAAGAGCCCTGGAGCTCAGAGATCCAGGAGGACATGAGGGGGAAAGGGAGGGCTCTGTAGCGGCTCACCGGCTGAGTTCCCTTGTCTCCAGCTGAAGTTAATCTGCCTCCTGTCATGCTTGTACACAATTTGCACATGAGGCCTTGTAATTCAGTTCTCTGAGCTTCACAGAGTCTGCACATATTGTGCTGAGGGAATCCTAAGTGAAGATAGGATCCATTTTTGCTCTATAGAACAGACACTGTCTTTGAGGTTCAGGTGGTAATTACAAATGCACCACTAATTGCTGTTCAGTCAGTAACATGTTACTCTGGGTGGTTCTGTAGGTCTTTGTGATTACTGGTTTGGAATTTGCCAATAAGAGGAAGGAGCTGGGAAGAGTTTCCCAGAGGAGAGCTCTGGCTCCAGGGAAGCATCTAGATGAGCAGAGCAAATTTGGTGATGCTGGGGAGGGGTTCATGCAAGGAGAACTCTCATGGCTATTCAACCTCACCACACTCCATCTTCTATAGGGCTATGAGCCCAATGCAGGTGGATGGGAGTGGAGTAGCAATGATGTGCTGAATTACTTTGCCTGGGAGAGAGACCCCTCCACCATCGCAAACCCTGGCTATTGTGGGAGTCTGTCAAGAAGCACAGGTAAGTAAGAGAGGAGCTACTTTCTGCCCAGACTTTTCCATCCTCTTTTTCTCCATTTCTCGGCATGACCTTCAGAGAATCCTGCTGAGCCAGGAAGTATAGTGTTGGTTTGTCTTCCCCCATCCCTTGTCATCTCTCCTTTTTGAGTCTCCTTCCTCTGGAGCAGGACACTGGTGAGGATGAGGGAGAGGCTTTGGATCCTGGGGCAGGATCTGGGATACCTCTCCCTTGGGTTCAAGAACTCCAGCAGACACATCTACCTGAGCTCCTTTGTCTCTCTAGGATATCTGAGATGGAAAGATTACAACTGTTTTGTGAAGCTACCCTATGTCTGCAAGTTCAAGGACTAGTTCTGGGGAGACGTGAGGAACCTGAGTTTTGCATGCAACTCATCATGGACATGGGACCAAGTGTGAAGACCCACCCTGGCAGGGAATAATTTCAAACCTCACCACTTCATTCTGACCTTTCTTCCTTCTTGCTCATTTATCTTCCTGTTCTTTTGTTGTATTACATGCCCTGAAATCTTAGAATGCAATAATAAACATTTCACTCCATTTCATGTGCTTTTGTGCTCCTGTCTCATAGCTAGACTCTGAGTAAGAACCAGGTGTGGGAGGGATCCTGGGTCTTGGCCCTGTGCTCTGTTATCCATTCCCCCAGCGAAAACATTTCAACGTCCATCCGTCCATCCCTACCAGTGTGTCTGTGATTAGTGTGTAGTCCAGGTTCATTTACATATGTGTTGTGTACAGAAAAAGACATTGCTCTCCCACACACTCTATTGCACATTCCTCCTGTTTGTGGCACAAAAAGCCTTAGTGGTGTCTGCTGTTTTTAGAACAGCACTTCTGAAATCATTTGCTATGAATGATCAATTTTTTTTCTTTAATTTGTAATCTACTTTGGACGATGACTTTTATAAAATACAGTAAAAAACAAATTATTTGGATTCTGACTACTGTGCCAACATGTAGAGCATTGGAAGTTATCACTCTTTTCCTTAGAACAGTTCTGTTCTTAAAGCAACCACCAGAAAAGTGTTTGAAGTTGCCATAATTGCCTTTGACCATTTGGGATTCATCTCCTGGGACTGGACTTAATTGCTTTCCATACAAAATCAGGTTTTTTGTTTTTTGTTTTTTTTAGCAGAATTTAAAAATAGCATCTGTCAAGGCAGTCAGTATTGTCTACTACACTTAGGGCCATGCTTAAGTTCATACTGATCACAGAGGATATTTTGCTAAATTCTCAGTCTTTATTCATAACCAGTTTGTGCACTGAACCATTATAAATTTATTTCCTCTGGTGAACTCTTACAAACTTCCATCTAAAACTCTAAAAAAGAGTTAGGCAGGCAGCTTTTTATCTCTCCTCCCTCTGTGTCTATTCTGTCCCACTGAACCCTCCATAATTTAATGCCTTCTGGGCAGTCGTGACACAGTTGATAAAAATGCTCCTCTCGGGACACCTGGGTGGCTCAGTCGGTTAAGCGTCTGCCTTCAGCTCAGGTCATGATCCCAGGGTCCTGGGATCGCGTCCCGCATCGGGCTCCCTGCTCCGCGGGGAGCCTGCTTCTCCCTCTGCCTCTGCCTCTCTCTCTCTCTCTCTCTCATGAATAAATAAATAAAATCTTAAAAAAAAATGCTCCTCTCTCCTAATAATAAATAATAATAATAAATAGTAATAAATCTCTTATTTTCCCCTCACTGAAAACTAGTCTAATTTTTTAATTTAAAATCAATATATTGGGATGCCTGGATGGCTCAGTCATTAAGCATCTGCCTTCAGCTCAGGTCATGATCCCAGGGTCCTGGGATCGAGCCCTGCATCAGGCTCCCTGCTCAGCGGGAAGCCTGCTTCTCCCTCTCCCACTCCCCCTGCTTGTGTTCCCTCTCTCGCTGTGTCTCTCTGTCAAATAAATAAAATCTTTAAAAACAAATAAACAAAAATAAAATCAATTAACATAGTATGTTATTAGTTTCAGAGGTAGAATATAGTGATTCATCAATTGCATATAACACCCAGTGCTCATTCTATCAAGTGCTCTCCTGAGTGTGCATCACCAGTTACCCCACCCTCCCCTCCAGCAACCCTCCGTTTGTTTCCTATAGTTAAGAGTCTCTTATGGTCTGTCTCCCTCTGATTTCATCTTATTTTATTTTTCCCTCCCTTCCCCTATATTCATCCGTTTTGTTTCTTAAATTCCACATGAGTGAAATCATATATTTGTCTTTCTCTGACTGACTTATTTTGCTTAGCATAATACCCTCTAGTTCCAACTGCATCATTGCAAATGGCAAGATTTCTTTCTCTTTTGATGGCTGAGTAGTATCCCATTGTGTGTGTGTGTGTGTGTGTGTGTGTGTGTGTGTGTATACACACACCACATCTTCTTTATCAATTCATCTGCCAGTGGACATCTGGGCTCCTTCCACATTTTGGCTATTGTTGATCATGCTGCTATAAACTCGGGGTGCATGTGCCCCTTCAAATTAACTATTTTTGTCTTTTGAATAAATACCTAGTAACACAGTTGCTGGGTTATAGGGTAGTTCCATTTTTAACTTTTTGAGAAACCTCCACACGTTTTCCAGAGTGGGTGCACCAGTTTGCATTCCCACCAAAAGTGTAAGGGGGTTTGCCTTTCTCCACATCCTCGCCAACATCTGTTATTTCCTGACTTGTTAATTTTAGCCATTTCCTTGATGCCTAGTGATGTTGAAGATTTTACATGTTGTTGTTATCCATTTGTATGTCTTCTTTGGAGAAATGTTTATTCATGTCTTCAGCCAATTTCTTAACTGGATTTTTTGCTTTTGGGTTGTTGAGTTTGATAAGTTCTTCATAGATTTTGGATACTAGCCTTTTATCTGATATGTCATTTGTGAATATTTTCTCCCATTCAGTAGGTTGCCTTTTAGTTTTGTTGATTGTTTCCTTTGCTGTGCAAAAGCTTTTTATCCTGAGATGCCTGGGTGGCTCAGTCGTTAAGCATCTGCCTTCAGCTCACATCATGATCCCAGGGTCCTGGGATCGAGCCCCGCACTGGGCTCCCTGCTCGGTGGGAAGCCTGCTTCTCTCTCTCCCATTCCCCCTGCTTGTGTTCCCTCTCTAGCTGTCCCTCTCTCTGTCAAAATAGATAAATAAAATCTTAAAAAAAAAAAAAGCTTCTTATCCTGATGAAGTTCCAATAGTTCATTTTTGCTTTTGTTTCCTTTGCCTCTGGAGACGTGTCTAGCAAGAAGTTGCTATGGCCGAGCTCAGAGAGGTTGCTGCCTGTGTTCTCCTCTAGGATTTTGATGGATTCCTATCTCACATTTGGATCTTTCATCCATTTTGAATGTATTTTTGTGTATGCTGTAAGAAAGTGGTCCAGTTTCATTCTTCTGCATGTGACTATCCAATTTTCCCAACACCATTTGTTGAAGAGACTTTTTTTCCACTGGATATTCTTTCCTGCTTTGTCAAAGATTAGTTGACCATAGAATTGAGGGTCCATTTCTGGGTTTTCTATTCTGTTTCATTGATCTGTGTGTCTCTTTTTGTGCATGTACCATTCTGTCTTGATGATTACAGCTTTGTAATACAGGTTGAAATCTGGGATTCTGTTGCCTCCAGCTTTGGTTTTCTTTTTCAATATTCCTTTGGCTATTCAGGGTCTTTTGTGGTTCCATACAAATTTTAGGATTGTTTGTTCCAGCTCTGTGAAAAATGCTGGTGGTATTTTGATAGGGATTACACTGAATAGACATTTTAACAGTATTTGTTCTTCCAATCCATGAGCATGGGATGTTTTTCGATTTCTTTGTGACTTCTTCAATTTTTTTCGTAAGTGTTGTGTAGTTTTCAGAGTACAGATTTTACCTCTTTGGTTAGGTTTATTTCTATGTATCTTAATGATTTTTAGTGTATTATAAATGGCATCGATTCCTTGATTTCTCTTTCTGCTGTTTCATTGTTAGTGTATAGAAATGCAACAGATTTCTGTGCATTGGTTTTATATCCTGTGACTTTGCTAAATTCCTGTATCAGTTGTAGCAATTTTTTGGTGGAGTCTTTCGGGTTTTCTACATAGAGTATTGTGTCTTCTTTGGAGAGTAAAAGTTTAACTTTTTCTTTGCCAATTTGGATGCCTTTTATTTCTTTTTGTTGTCTGATTGCTGAGGCTAGAACTTCCAGTACAATGTTGAACAACAGTGATGAGTGTGGACATCCCTGTGGTATTCCTGATCTTAGGGGGAAAGCTCTCAGTTTTTCCCTGTTGAAGATGATATTCCCTGTGGGTTTTCATATATGGCTTTTATGATATTAAGGTATGTTCCCTCTACCCCTACACTGTGGAGAGTTTTTATCAAGAAAGGATGCTGAAGGATGCCTGGGTGGCCCAGTTGGTTAAGCATCTGCTTTCAGCTCAGGTCATGATCCCAGGTTCCTGGGATTGAGTCCCACATCTGTCTCCTTGCTTGGCAGGGAGACTTCTTCTCCCTCTCCCTCTGCCTGCAGCTCCCCCTGCTTGTGCTCTCTTTCTCTTTCTTTGTCTCTCACAAATAAATAAATAAAATCTTTAAAAAAAAAAAAGGATGCTGAATTTTGTCAAATGCTTTTTCTGCATCTATTGAGAGGATCATATGGTTCTTGTCTTTTCTTCTATTAATGTTGTGTATCACATTGATTGATTTGTGGATGTTGCACCACCTTTGCAACCCAGGAATAAATCCCACTTTGTCATGGTGAATAATCCTTTTAATGTACTGTTGGATCCTATTGGCTAGTATCTTTGTGAGAATTTTTGCGTCCAAGTTCATCAGAGATATTGGTCTGTAATTCTCCTTTTTGGTGGGGTCATTGTCTGGTTTTGGGATCAAGGTAATGCTGGCCTCATGGAAAGAGTTTGGGAGTTTTCCTTCCATTTCTATTTTTTGGAACAGCTTCAGAGGAATAGGTATGAATTCTTCTTTAAATGTTTGGTAGAATTCTGCTGGAAGGCCATCTGGCCCTGTAGTCCCCCTCAGTTTTAAAGGAAGCAGGTAAAGGTGCTCCAATTTGTGTGTGAGCCCCTGATGCCTAATATTTATGGGAAAATTTTGTGTTATATCCAATATCTGAATTCCCCATAATTTCTTCTACCAGAGTCCAACTGGGTTGCTGACAGCTTGTAAGTACTTTGCCTGAGATAGATACAAGCTTCTTTTAGGCAGCCTCAGTTTGGGCTATTTGGATATAAGCTGCTGACTTGCATTCTAACTCACTCAAGCAAAAAGGGGTGATTTTGGAAGGATGTGGTTTTATCTCCATGCACCAAGATTGAGGCATAGCTGAAAGCCTAGGGAAAAAAGAACAAAGGAAGTGAGGTTAATCTCTTCTTCCTTTTTTCTTCCCTTTTTTTCCCCCCCACTGGGTTTGATGTCTATTAGCCAATCAGTTTCCTTGCCCTTGGGATAACTCAAGGGAACATGGCTAACTCAGTAGAATTCTAGCAAACTTTTTACTCCAGGGATTCAAAACTTTAACCAAATTTTCAGTAAACAAATTTGTTTTCAGGAGAATATCTGATTGTTCTACTTAAGACTCGGTGTTCACCTCAGTCCAGTCAGCTGAGGCAAAGAATTTGAGTCACATGGTATTATTATGGGAGCCACACTCACCCTCTTAAGTAGGACATGTGGATGAGACCCAGTTCTTAGAGAAGGGGAGCAGGAAGGCACCCCTACAGAAGTTTGCAGCAGCAAATGAGACTTAATTGTCTCATCCTTTTGTTCTGACCTTGACCTGTTTTCTGACCTAATCTTCTTCCTTGGGTACTGACATTTTACCCCAGGTACCATACCTGCTTCTGCCTTGGACTATCCTCCAGACTTTCAGGAGTTGTCAGCTGGCTATTATGCTCATACTCTCATTGTCTTTATCCAATTCTTGTTTGTTTTGAGAGCTGTGTATTTAATCTGTCATGATGTGGATTTCTGCCAATCACTGTAAGCCAATGAACTGGACAAAATCTTCTCCCCAGTTGGATCAGCACATCACCACAGGCTCCTGGCCTCTGGTGGTGTGTCTGTCATTGACTTTACCCTCCATCTAGAGTTCAGGAGACAAAACAATTTGATAGCAATAGCAGCTGTGAAGAACATCTGGATAAGAGTTAGGTGAACTAAGGTACCCTATTTCCTATTATCTCTGAATGTAACTTGGTGATTCATCCCTTTAGTTTTAACAGAGCTCGTCCCTTTCCACCTCCAAACCTCCTACCACCAAACCACATTTGTTCATTCTTAAGTAATTTTTCAAGTTCACATCTGGGGGACCATAGCACATCAACTATGTAGATCTCTGCAATTTATGTGTATATTTAACACTTGGATTTATTTACAGATTTCTTCCTCATATCTAAAACAGAATTCTCCAATATCTCATTCCTTGGAATATTCATTTCATGAGCTACTCATAGATTTATTTAATTTTGTTGTATATATATATTTTGGAAATACTCCTTAGGAGTATATAAGTTAGGTAGGGTTCTTTACTACAGGGCTTTTCCAAGTCTTTGTATGCAAATGAATGAAAATAAAAGAATGTAATAGGATTTGCAGCTCATTAGGCATTTGGTCACAGGTTTCTGTATGCCTGTTTGTGTATCTCTATTTGGGAGAAATACCTATTGACAGATCATAAATTTAAATCAGTTTTAATAGTAGTCTAAAGCATTGTTTTTTCAAAACATGGGTTGTGTCGTACTGTCATTTGAACTCATTAAATCGATTTAGTGGGTAATAACTAGTAACTTTTCTTTTTTCTTTTTTTTAAAGATTTTATTTATTTATTTGACAGAGAGAGAGACAGAAGAGCACAAGCAGAGGGAATGGCAGAGGGAGAGGGAGAAGCAGGCTCTGCACTGAGCAGGGAGCCTGATGTGGGACTCGATCCCAGGACCCTGGGATCATGACCTGAGCCAAAGGCAGATGCTTAACCATCTGAGCCACCCAGGGGCCCTAGTATCTTTTCTTAAATGAGAGAATAAGACAGAAAATTCCACAGTATATTGCACGAAGACATCTAATACTTTTTTGTGAAATTTTGATTTTAGTTTTGTGTGTGTGTGTGTGTGAATGTATGTGCGTGAAAAGTGTTGGGACATAAAATATACTTCATATTGTAAATAGCAGTCACAATTTTGAATGCCACTAGTCTGAAGCATAGGCTTTTAGGTAACTGTAGGAGGATTAAATGAACTACCACTAGGGGGAGAGGTGGCCTAGCAGAGAGTAAAGTCCTGGGAATTTAGAAGCATGCATGAGCTGACAGCTTCTAAAAACAGAGAGGGTTAGAAAGAAGACATTAGGGAAAGGAAAAAATAAAAAAGTTTACTCCTACATCCTCTACGATGAAATGTCTGCTATACATCCCAGGGAACAGAAGGAGCAAATCTTGCAAAATCTTGCACATGAAAATGCACAGTATGTAAATAGCAGAAGATCAGAATTGGGTAGTTCAGCTGTGTCCCTAACTAGAGAGCTAGGGCTGTGTGTGCAGAATGCTGGACACCAGAATAAGTCAGAGAGACCTAGGACCTGAGAGCTCCTTATGCCATCAGAAACTGTGAGTCATGTGAATGCCTAAAGAGTCACTTGTGGGTTTTTTTTGTCTTTTCTTGGCTACTGAGAATGAGAATGCTTCCTCTGTGTTGAAGGATGCCCCTTTGGTGTGGTTCATGGTGAGAGGCAGCGTCAAGCTCCCATTACAGAAGCAAAGGTGGCAGATATCTAAAGGCGGTAGATAGTTCTCTGAAGGCTACGGGTATGATCAAGGCATGACAATGGGATACCTCAGCCAGGTGGTAGTACAAAAAGAAACAATTAGGGGCCATTCACAATGGCTCTGGAGCTTGGGGTACTGCAGCAGTGGCAGGGAGAGTTCAATGGTCGTAGCTCACATGGAGTTTCATAATGAAATTGCTTTAACTACATGGTCTGGCCTGTGGTTTTAGCTATCTGTCAGACTTTCCTGGTTCCTTCTTGTCCAGATCTGGGGCTCCAGCTTCCCAATGAATCTTTGATCTAATGAAAAACCTTTATATTTTGTTTGTTTTGATCTTACAGCTTCACTGAGGTATATCTGAGGTACAATAAACTGTACGTATTTAAAGTATAATGGTGTTTTGACTTACATATACACCCATTAGATCATCAAAACAACCCAATAATAAACATACCCATCACCACTAAAGATGTCCTCCCTCAACCCCACCTCTTACCCTCAGCTTCTCCAGTCTCTCCAATCCAAGGCAACCACTGATCTGTTCTCTAATACTGTAGATAAGTTTAATTTGCATTTCCTAGAATTTTATATTCATGGAATGATATATTATATACTTTTCTCTCTGGTTTCTTATCTTTAGCATAATCATTTTGAGATTCATTCATATTATTGCATGTATCCATACTTCATTTAATTTCATTGCTAAGTGATATTCTATTGTGTGGATATGACACAACTTGTCAACAGGAGTGTTGATGAACATTTGAGTGGTTTTCAGTTCTTCCCATTATAAATAAAACTGCTGTGAACATTAGTATACAAGTTTATGTAGAGACAAATCCTTTTCACTTATCTTGGGTAAATATCTAGGAGTGGGATCGCTGCATTGCACACTAGGTATGTATTTAACTTTTTAAAAACTGTCACACATTCTCTAAAGTGATTATATCATTTACATCAATACCAACAGTACATAAGATTTCTAGTTGTTTTGCACTCTCAGTATGGTCAGTCTTTCTAGTTTTAGTCATTTGGATAGATGTATAGTGACATCTCATTGTGATTTTAATCTATCTTTCTCTAGGAGTGAAGTTGAGGAATTTTTCATGTGCTAATTTACCAGTCTTACAGTACAGCTAAGTATCTTGATTGTGGTGATGGTTACAAAAAGAAACACATGTGATAAAATTGCATACAGCCACACACACACACACACACACACACACACACACACTTAAGTACATGTATATAAATGGTAAAATTTGAATAAGTTCTCTGGATTGCACTGTCAGTTTCCTGGTATCAATTCTACAGTTATGCAAGATTTAACATTGGGAGAGACTGGTGAAGGGTTCTGGGGCCATTGTACACTTCTTGGCACATTCTTATTAATCTGTAATTATTTCAAGCTGAAAAAAAATGTTTTTAAATTAACCCTTTCTTAAATCTTTTATCTCCCCAATACTTTGTTACTAAATACAAATACTTTGTATTTAACTCCTCACCTTCTCATCTAATTTTTTAGAATTTTTTTTTAAAGATTTTATTTATTTATTTGAGAGAGAGAGAATGAGAGACAGAGAGCACGAGAGGGAAGAGGGTCAGAGGGAGAAGCAGACTCCCTGCCGAGCAGGGAGCCCGATGCGGGACTCTATCCCGGGACTCCAGGATCATGACCTGAGCCAAAGGCAGTCGCTTAACCAACTGAGCCACCCAGGCGCCCTCATCTAATTTTTTAAAAGTGTTGCCTATACTAACCACATGCTACTTCATATCTCCATTTTACTCTTTATGTATTAGAGATTCACTGCTGCTGAATTGTGCTGTGTTCTGGATCTCCTGATACCACTAAGGTAATCAATGAGCCAGCATTTGTCTAATTATTTTTGTCCCTCTCATCTAACCAGACTTAACCTCTGTGGTACTGTTAATTACTTTTTCCTTCCAGAAGATCTTTAACTTCCTTGACTTTCTTAATACCACACTTTTCTGGATCTCTTCATATCAGTGAGTCTCCAGTTCCTACATAAACACTTATCTTCTACCTAATCCTTAAATTATGTGTTAATTGAGATGCCAAATTAATTATTGTATGTGTTAATTGAGATGCCAAACTACAGATACAAAATATTAAACATAGCATAAGTTTATTTGCCTTTCATATCAGTAAGCTTTTCATCTTGTTGCTGAGGCACCTCTAATTGAATTGTACTTGTCTGCTTGACTGAAATAGAGACAGAGCCCTCTCTAAATTTCAGCAGTGGAAGGGAAAAGAGTGGCATCCTGAGCCAATCACCTTATCTGTATGTTAGAAATGACCCAGCAGTTGCACACATCACCTCTTCTCCTATCCCAGGGACTAACCTCAGTCAAAGGGCCATGTAGCTGAGATGCTGGAAAATGTGGTTTCTGGCATGATGAGCATAAGAAAGCTAAAAGCTCATTACTGTGGAACAGTGGAAGAATGGATTAGGAAGAACCTCTAGCAATCTTTTATTGGCAATATTCCTCAGGGTTTCATCCACAGTTAGCTTATTCTTTTATTTTGTACATTTTCAAAAGGTAATTTCATCTAATTTCTTGATTTTCACTTACTTTTAGTCCCAATCATGGATCTCCTTCTACTCACCTTCCCTATTCTTTGAAATCAACTATCTACTTGCCTGCTTGACTTCTGCAGGTACCTTAACCCATTTTTCTATCCCATCTAGAATGGTGGTTTTCAAAGGTAGCCATCTAGTGGGTCAAAGCCCAGGATGTTTCTAAACATCCTCTTCTTCCTTTTCTGCTGGTGGCCACCCCAGGCAAGGATAAGCTCCTGCCTGAGAATTTATATTCCTCCCCTTGATAAAACTGTAATATCATTTTAGCCTAAAATTTTCAGAAGAGGTAAAACTAAGAAAACCCTTACTTATAGCTCTGACCTTAAAAACATTTTGAGCTGGCTAGAAAACTCCTGAAGACCCAGGTCACCCCACCCCAGCTCAGTCTCATTAGGAAATTTTAACTGCTTGCTCTGCTTGCCTCTGGGATTCTCCATGCCTTAGGCCAGTGAAAGGAAACATCTCTAAAGTACTTTTTGGTATGTAAAGCCTGTCATCTATCTTTTCCTTACTCCAGTTCATACTCTGTTCCTCAGGAACTATTAAAAAAGTTTTTTCCATTTGAAGAAAGATAGGAAGACATTTTCTATGAGAGATTGTTAAGGAACAATATGGCATAAATAGACAAAAAGTAATAATCTGTCCTGGGATATGCACAGCCTCAGAGAAGGGAAAGAAACAGAAATACCTTTCTAAAGTTCTCTTCTTCTGCCTTCTGAACACCATCAGTTATTCACTCAAGAGGCTGATTGGAAGAAAAGGAAATATTCTGTGGGAAGACATGCTGAGGTATTAGGAGAGAACTCAGAGACAGTATAAACAAATGGATTTTATTCATTAGCAATTTTAACTATGTCAAGTGACAATTACCAGAAAAGGGCAGTAAAGATTTTAGGGGGAAATCCCATTACATTAAAATTGACGTATATGAACTCATCCTACATTCTTTTTCTTTTAAAATGAGTGAATTTTATTTTTTAATTTATTTTTAGGTGTACAATGTAATGATTTGTTATTTATATATATGTATTACAAAATGATCAAGGTAATCCTGTCTTTACTTTTATCTTGTCACCGTGTTGTCTTTAAAATTCTCAACTGACTAAAGTCAAGTCAACAACTGCAGAGCCCCTATAATATTTAATATACTGGAAATTATACCTAAAAAATACCCTAGAATGCTCGTGTTGGAAGGGACCTGTGATATTGACCATTTCAATACTTACACTTTATTTATCCCTCAGAGTTCTGCCCTGAACGGAAAAAGAATGTAAGGGAGCAGTTACAGATAAAGATAGCTCATGTTAAGTGTTATTTAGGTAATGATGAGATGAAGAAATCAGTTGAAATTACTGAATTCTGATTCCTATTTTTTGAACTTGATCAATAGAATCAGAAAACATACTTTCAAAGCTTTGGTTAATATGGTTAGCGTCCACTGAGATGTCCTCCAATGATCCCTGCTTCCTGGTATTGACACCCTTTGTGTAACCCCTTCTCCTGCATGTGGGGTGGCCCTAGTGACATGCTTTTTACCAATAGAATATGACAAAGATGATGGGATAAAGTGCCAATCAGGTAACAAGTAACTGTGACTTTGTGTTACTTGCGTTCTTTCTCTCTTGCACTCTCAGTTAACCACTCTGAGGAAGAAAGCTGCCATGTTGTGAGCTGCCTACATGGAGAGAAACTTGGAAACTACATGGTGAGAAACTGAAGGAAGCATACAGCTTGAAACTAGCAAGGAACTGTGCCCTCAGTCCAGAAGCCCATGAGGAAATGAATCCTTCCAATAAGCATGTGAGTTTCAAATCTAATCTTTCTCCCGTCAAGTCTTCCATTGAATCTGCAACCCTGAATGACATCTTGATGTTGGCTTGTGAGAAACTCAAAACACTTATTATTTCATAGCTTCTGTAGGTCAGAAATCTGGGCCTGACTTACAGAATGTATGAAATAATAAATGTTTGCTTTTAGGTTACTGTGTTTGGTGTAATTTATTATGTCGCAAAGGATAACTAACACGGTCAGTTTCTTAATATGATAAAAGGGCAATGCTGACAACTTTAAGGCATATGGTTATTTTTCTAGAAGTACCAAATTGGGTATATTCTTTATGCAAATTAAAGCAACTAGCCATTATTGAACTTGAATTCAAATATTTTAAACTGGAACTGAGTTTTCTGTTTGGCCATATAAACTGAGTGTATGTCGTAGTGGCTATATATTTCTGGACCTTTTTTTCCCCAGTGGAGATTTGTATCTGTTATGGATTGTTGGTTTGATTATCCTATGCCCACTTACTAATCTTGTCCATATGTAAAGGGATGGGGGTGGGAGGGTATATTGTTCAACAAGGTTGTCCAAGAATGTCATGAGCTGATCTTCATTCTAAGTTAGAAGTGAACAAAGACTAGCTTGATCTTGGCTAAGCACAGTCTGAATCAAGGAATGGATGTCTCATGTCTGGGTGAGTTAATGAATAATGCTGGGATATGTCATGATTTTGTATGCTATTCTACTGTGAATCTCCTTAAGGTAAGGATGGGGCAGCTGTTGTCAACTGTCCCAGGTTAAGGCTGGACCTAATAAAGGAAATAAGTAGTCAGGAACAGACCTTAGCCATAATGCAGAAGAATTTCCTTCCCCTCCCTAGGTCTCTTACTATTTGACCTTAAATTTGAGCAAGAAGGGCATGCTCTAGGCCTTGCTATTCCAAATATGGTCTTCGGCATGACATTGGAGCTTGATAGAAATGTAGAACCTTAAGCTCCATCTCCAATCAACTGAATCATAATGTGCATTTAAACAAGGTTCCCAGGTAACTTAAATACACATTAAAATTTTAGAAACATTGTTCTAAAATATATTTGAGTGAAATAAACTGGCCCCTAGCACAGGGCATTAGACTCCAGACCAGACAAGGAAGCATCCTTTGAGGATGGGCTATGATCTGGGCTTGTAGGATACAACCTTCAGTTGTCGACTTTCCTCATCTGCTAATAAAGTGTTTTAAACATAGCCTGCTCCCAGCTATTATTGAGGGCATTTAAGAAAAGTTCTCTGCCTATGATTGCCATAAAGCCACACGGTAAATAACAAGAGCAACCTGAAAGAAGCTGGTCCGGAAATTTGCTGGAGATGGTCCAAGGCAGAATAAACAGAAAATGTAAGTGATACAGATGGGAATGGATGGGTTGGCTGAGGATGCAAGCGATGCCTGTAGCGTTCTGTGAAACATGCAGGCAACCCCTGAGAATTCTCAGAATGACGCAAAGAGGGGACATTATAAAAACTTGGGTTCCACAGAGTCAAACAGGATGAGACTTCAGTATCCGTGAACTAGGCAATGTTACCTTATTTGGTAGTCACATATTGGTGAGATCCTGACAGTCTGGGAGCACAGACAAGGAGCCCCTACTTCAGAAACTTTTCAATTCAGCATCAGGTTCAATTCTTGCTAGTTGTACCCCTGGTGTGTTCTCTGTCTCTGCGTGGATTTGGCCCCCAGATTTTTCTAAGACTTTGCTGTCCACTCCCATGTAAGCCTCTGGATTCCACTGCCTTTCTAATTGGAATTTAATAGGACATGTCCCTGATTCTGGATAGTTGGATTCTTTTGATCCCAGAGCCTTCTCTGGCCCACTTCTCTACTCCATTTCCATAACAGAGCTCACAGCAGAATCTGCATCTACCTTTCCTTTGTATCTCCTCACAATGCCTATTTGTAGGTTAGTGAGAGGGAGGGTGGTGGAGGGAGGGATAGGGCATGTGCAGGAAGGTCTGGGCATGACATATGGTGCTGAGTTTCTGATCATAAGCAAAACTCACTCAGAAGACATAAGATTTCACTAAAGAACATAATAGCTTACCATTAAAACAACAAGAAGTGACAAAGCATATGCTTGTGACTTACAAAAACTGCTAATTAAACAAAATATGCACATGCTGGCAGCTTACTAAATGTGGTATGTCACCACTTAGATTCCTGGCACCCTCAACACCCCTCCACCCCCATCTGCCAACATAATCTGAGTTCTGCAGACCATATATTCCATCTGTTTTTCCATCTCTGCAGTGCCAGATCTCCCTTGAGAAAAACTCAGGAATGCTCACCAAGAGTGGGAGATCTCTTCAGGAGATCCTAGCCACTCTCTGGATCTTGGTATGAGGTGAGAACAGCTGGTATCCAGATCTTGCTAGCTTCAAGCTGACAGCTCTCGACACCATCAGGCTCCAAATAAGCTGTCCCCTGACAGGAAAGAAGCAATAATTGAAAGTATTTCAAATTTGACACAGGCTATTTATTCTCTCACAGACCTAAATGCATCCACATCCAACTGCCAAGTTTCTAAGATGTATGTAAACCTACAGATTATCTCAGGTAAAAAACTGGTTCCCTACTGAACAAAAGCCATTGGGTTCTTTGCTTCTTCATATTTCTCTAAAGTTTCCAGTGTTTTCATGACATTCTTCTCTTTCCTTTACTTAATTCTGCTCCCTCCACTATCAAAACCTTCAATTTAAACTTCCTCTCTTGATAAAAATTAAAAGATCCTATTTCTGACAAAAGGAGTCCAGGAATGAGGGAACAGGCCTGGAAGGAGATGGTGATAAGCACATCAATTGTAATAGGATTAGGGAAAGCTTCCTAAAGAAAATTCCAGTAAATTCAGAGGATTCAAAGCACTGAGATCCAAAGGTAGTACTGTAACCCACCTTTTAGGTAAATAGCAACACCCAAAGGTAAACTTTTACTCTGGTTACTGAGTGACCCTCCAGCAGATCCTTCCCTTCAGAAGTTCTTTCAGAAACTATTTTTGATTGACTCTGAGGGGAAAAGAATCTAAGATCTTAAAACTCTCTTCTAGAAGGTTCCATAATCCAAGATGAACATTGGCTGTCCCCTAAATTCTGCTTTTCAGGACCAGAGCATATTAAATCACAGGATGGGAAAAAGTCTTGTAATATTGTAAATTGGTATTTTGTCTCCTCCTTCATCCTCCACATGCTCTTATTCCTGTGTGACTACAGTTATTATTGAATTAATATTCCTAAAGGAAGTCACTCAAGTAATTATTCACACACACAAAAATATCCTGAAGCCTTCTTCTATAGACAGAGAACAACTGGCATAATTTTTAAAGTTCTGCCTCAGTAGTCATCCTATTACAATTGATGTGCTCATCCCCAGAACTGATTGTCTCATAGATTGCTTTAGGCTTTGGACACACAAGAGTTATCATTTATGAAAAGGGATTCATTTGGATATTACTTCAGAATGGACACTGCTCTTAACCAAATAATAACCAAAATTTATTAATGTTGTCCAAGAGCCTGACATTTTATATAGTTTCTACATTTATTGACTTATTTAATCATCAAACCAACCTTATGAAACAAGTACTATTACTATCCCAATATTATATATAATATGAAGGAAGGGAGTTCCAGTAGAGCATCTGGAGTGAGCATGGCCTTGCCAGCATCTTGATGTTTCCCAGTGATATTAATTTCAGATTTCTGGCCTCCAGAACTGTAAGAGAATAAATTTCTGTTGTTTAAGCCACAAAGTTTGTGGAAAGGTATTATAGCTGACATAAGACACTAATACAATATATAACAAGTGAAGAGGCAGAAGAAATTTTCCTCAGTCCAAAGTTCTCCTAGCTGGACTGAGAATTAAACTGACAAGAGACAGATTAACAAGAGAAAAAAAGAAGTTTTATTATGTGTGAACAGAGGCCCAATAGTGAAATTGAGACCTGAAGAAATGAATAAGACAGGCAGTTTTTTATACTTTTTAGACAAAGAGACAATAAATCTGTGAAGAATTGACAGGACAAAGAAAGCTTAGCTTTGGGAGCTTCAATTAGTAAGGAATTCTAAACAGAATTTGGGCTGGGGTAGTAAATTGGTAAAAAGTAACAAGGGTTGTATATGCAGGTTTCTTGGTTTTGAATTTCCCATCTCTGGTGATAAGAATGTCTCTTTACCTCCTTCTACAGAGAGGGTACCTTTCACATGAAAGATTTATTTCCCACTTTCAGGGGACAGAGGATGTTCTGAATATCCTTCTTGCATAGATAGTCTCTTATGTAAATTTTATTGAAAATATTTAATATGCCAAATGACACATTTTGGTGTGGCCTGCCCTTGGTACCTGCACTACCTGAGAAGAATCAAGGAAGGCCCTCAGTTTATGCCAGCTCTTTCCAAGATGTTGGACAAATATAGGATATTAAGAAAACCTGAAGTTTCCAGATATAAAATTCACCATCTGCTGAGTTAACTACTTCAGGCTTCTCTCTGCTACAACTGCAGATATTTTGTATCCAAAATGCTTGAGGCATGGACAGGTGGAAATTTCTGTACCAGTTAACTTATCTGTTCCTCTGCAAAGACCATTTCACAGATAGATGGGAAAACACTATCATGGAGAAATCACAGATATCATTCTTTAAGATGATAACAGATCCTTAAAAAGTGTGAGAAAAAAAAATGGCTTTCAAGCTTGTGGGTGAATTTTTAGGGGAATCTTTAGAAAACCTTTACCATTAACAGCATTTTCTGGTATAAACCTTGCCTAGCTGGCAGGTATAGTTTGAAGAAAAAAAAAAAAAGTGGCTGAATCTTGATAAGGTGAGTCTATTGGGGAATAGTTGCTCATGATTCAGTGCATAGCTTATGACACAGTACATAGCTCCCTAGACCCAGATGATGCTAATATTTCATTCAAAGGTATCTTCCTCCTCAATCCACCCTGCTTCTTCCAACAGCAGATTGGTAGATTTCCTTATATTCCCTGTAACTGTGAAGTCCTTTCTTTGGTGTTAATCATGGTAGGAGTGGGGGGTTGGGGGGGAGGTTGGGTGAATCCAAATGACTAAGCATAATTTCTGGTGGCTTTAGGTGGTTTCTCCATTTCTTTTCCAGCTCAGAAACCTCTCAAGACCCACTTAAGAAAGCAAGAGTTAGTAGTTCCATAAATTTAAACATGGCCATTAAGTTTAGCATAAGTAGATAGCATGATACAGGTGTTCTCAAAAGTATCAAGCAGGTGGGAACTCTAGGGAGCTGATGCCTAAGGAAATGTCGTGTAGCTGGATATAAGGATGGGTTTCTAGGTTCATCAGAGCTGTTGGTGTAAAGTCATTGCCTCTGAGAGGGTGCAGTGAAATTGAATACTTACAAGAATCAGCAAGGTATATACATTTGAAACCGAGGGAACATAAGCAAATACAGAATGAATGTTTAGGGGGGAAAACCACTAAATGTCCATAGAAAGAAGGATGGGTATATCAAGATAAATGGGGAAGTAAAATGTAATGGAATACTAAATAAAAGTTCAGTCAAATAAGCTAAATCTTGACATAACATTGAATGAGAATAAGCCAGTTGCAAGAAGTTACACAGTACTTGATAAAATTTATATATGCTTTTAAAGGACATAGATTCATAGTACATATTATTTATTGATTAATTGACATGTGGCTTAAAAATTAAAAAAAAACAACAAAGTAGAATAATATGCAGAAAAATTTATTGGTATTTGCCTGGAGAATTTACAATGAAGTTTTTTTTTTCTTCTTATAAAAATTAAGGATTTTAAACAAAGGAGACATTTTTATTCTGACTGGCAGGTTCATATGTGTTTGGTTAATTAGTCTCCATTTACTAAAAATAGTTATACTTTTTTAAGAGCTTATAAACAGGGAAAAATAACTTTTTTCCCAATAAAGAATGGGGTTAGTGCTATTCTTCAGAATTATGGAAGAATGCAGGTAAGAAGAGTTCAGTATGCTTGGTACCATGATAGGTTTCCCTTGCTAAAAATGAACAAGCAATTAATTTTAAAAAAATAAAACAAACAGTACTTTGTGGCATATTTCTTTTCAATGTGAGAGTTTCCATTACTTTAAGACTTCAAACAAGCAGTGAGTTTCCAGGTATAAAAGACCTAATACTTAAAAATGCATAATAAAATATATTGTAGCTGGCGTGATAGAGAGGGAACACCTGCAAGATAAAAAAAAAAAGAGAGAGAGATTTAAAACAAAGAACAACTGACACAGATCTCTCACCAAAATCTTTATTGCCCCCAAGAGCTGTTTACTTATTGTAAGTGATCCTTATTGCTTACATATATGGCTGACCAAATTCTTCATGCAAAGTAATAAAAATTGAGGACTTTTGCTGTGTCCCAAGTAATGCCTTTTTCAGGGAAACCTCATTTCCCAGTCCTTTAATATTATCTCCTTATCCTCTCAAACCTCAAAGTTCTGCCCTCTGACCTCACCTCACAAGGTTCACGAGAGCTCATTGCAGGCTTTCTCCATCATATATCCTCTGGAAGTCTTCTGATAGCTGGAAAGTGGTATCCTGGACATCTGGTGTTAATGCATCTTCAAGTGAAGTAATGTCTTAATAAGTCTTCAATAAAGCTTAGGATGTTTCAAGGCTATGACTGATATGTGGTGCTCCTGGCCTCTTCCAGTAGCTATATACTACTGTCTACCCTTGTACTAGGTATTTTTACGGAGATATTATCTCACTTTTGCTTTAATTCTTGGCAGTCATGTGGATAAGAGCCTGTCTACCAAACATTAGACTGGGAAGAAAATGAGCTAAGGAAGTACAGGATGGACTGAGGTCTTTCTATGGCCTGCTTGTGTTCTTCAGGTATAAGGAAACCTACTTATAACTTAGCCTTTTCTACTTTAAAGGAAAATTCTAATTGATTTAACACATACTTTGTGGGGGGTTTTGGGGGGGATGTTTTTGTTTTTATTCTGCTTAGCACTCTAACTTTTTAAAAAAATTTATTTAATGTACACTTTTATTGCATGTTCTATGTGCCAGGTACCATCCTAAATTCTTTACAAATAGCAACCTATTTAATTCCCATAACAATCTGATAATATAGGTGCTATTATTGAATAGCACTGAATTTACTTAAAAGATGAAAGAACTGAGGATCAGAGAGGCTAAGTAACTTAAGATCAAATCTCTACTAAGTATTGGAGCTGGATTCATTTGAACTCAAGACTTTTTTTGGTTTTTGTTTTTAAGATTTTACTTATTTGAGAGAGAGAAAGAGCAAGAGAGCACAGCAGGGGGAGGGGCAGAAGGAGAGGGAGAAGCAAGCTCCCCCCTGAGCAGGGAGCCCACCACAGGGTTAGATCCTAGGACCCTGGGATCATGACCTGGGCTGAAGGCAGGTGACCTGAACTCAAAAAGTTTTACTTCCAGGTCTTTTTTTTTTTTTATATAGTAACAAAGCTTGCTGATCTCCCTCTTATTAGTGTCTTTATAATCAACACATCCAGCTCTCTGAGGCTTGACTGATTTCAGTAAAAAACCACCCATCATTGATCTTGGCCATAGCCATAAAGACCCCACAAGAAGAGCTCAAAAAGTGAATAAATGTGAAACAACAAGCACCTAATACTTTTTTTTATTGAAGTATAATTGCCACACAGTGTTACTTCAGCTTCAGGTATACAACTTAGTGATTCCACAAGTCTGTGTGTTATACAATGCTCACCACAAGTGTAGCTACCATCTGTCACTATACAACCCTATTACAGTATAACTGAATATATTTCCTATGCTGTACCTTTCATCCCCATGACTTCTTTATTCCATAATTGGAAGCCTGTATCCCTCACTCTCCTTCATCCATTTTGTCCATCCCCCTATCCCCCTACCCTCTGGCAACCATCAGGTTGTTCTCTGTATTTATGGGTTTGTTTCTGCTTTTTGTTTGTTTATTCGTTTGTTTTTTAGATTCCACACATAAGTGAAATTACATGGTTTTTTCTTTCTTTGTCTGACATATTTCACTTAGCATAGTACCCTCTAGGTCAATCTATGTTGTCACAAATGGGAAGATCTCATAAAGCTGACTTAGAAAGGATATGCAATATTACATTGCATGTATATATCACATCTTTATCCATCCCTCTATCGATGGAAAGCATCCAATACTTTAACCCACAATTTGTTTACGCACCACAGCATCACAAACCTGTGTGTGTGTGTGTATTTGGGAGAGGCATATTGTTCTTCCCCATCTCAGCATAAGTATAAGCAATTCCCATCCGTGGTCACAAACACATGGGGTCAGATAAATTGAAGTAAGGTTGGAGGTTTGGAAGAACAGAGAATAAGTCAGAACCCCGACCTCTCCTTTTTCTCATGTCTCAGCTTGTGTCCAAGGAAATAAAGGACACAAAAGCATTAGTGAAAGAACTAGCTATTACAGAAAAACATCCATGATCTCTCCCTCCTCTAAAGCTCAGATCCTTGAATAGTCAGAAATGCATACTCTTATCAGGCTATTTAATTTGTGTATGGGGTCTCCAGAAAATTTGTAAATTCCTCAAATCCAGAAGCAGCTCTTTCCCTCTAGATCCTTCTTCTATATGACTTTGAATTTGATTTTGAGGGAAGGGCAAGGGTAGAAGTTCAGAGGCCTTACAGAGGGCACTGACATAAGGAAATTGTGGCATCAGGAATAACCTCTTCCTGGTACATTCTGCGAATTGTCACAGGTAAGGTGTGGTTGCCCTTCCCGCAGGTAAGTTGGCAAACTGTGCAATCAAAGTTGGCCTTGCCCTTCCCCAGCAGCAACCAGATGCCCAGTTCCCATGACCCTGAGCAGTCCAGGAAGGAGCAGAAACCTTCCAGGAATAGTGACGGGTGGGTTGGGGGATGACATGAGGAGGCAGAGAGTTTGTGAGCCTGCAGTAGGACAATCTGCGGGACACAGGGACAAGGGAAGGAGAGAGACAAAATGAGCAGTGACTCTGGGACAGGGGAGAAGATAGTTTGAAATTCATGTAACTAATCTCCCAGAAATCTCCTTTTTTATTGATTTATAATCAACTGATTAGTGACCTTAATTGCCTCTTCAAGCCTTTTTTGCCATGTAACATAATATAACTCAGGAGTTGATATCATACATACAAGCTATGCTCACACTGAAGGGGAGATATTATCATAAGATCAAGGGTCATTGGAGTCGTTAGAATTCTGCCAGACTTTTCTGCCATTCTTGCTTTCTTGAGATGGACCTCACTCAAACTTGTATAATGGGAATAATTTCTCTATTTCTTATATGAAAGCACCTGAAGGACATGAGACCTGAGAAATTTCTTCTCTGACTTCACATGTACTTACCTGTGGCCATTCTCCCAACCAGCTCCCACTTATACAGAACAGCAACTTATAATTGTTTCGCTCCACTCCTTTAGAGAAAATTTAGATTGCTCAAGTTATGGCTTCTAATTCTCAATAACAGTTCCTTTATTCTTGATAGTAGCTGAACTTCAATGCACCTTCTCATGGTAAAGTCCCATAAAACATTCCACCCTCTTGCTCCAAGTCAGAATGTTCCTTGGAGGTTTATCAGGCCAGGCATTCTCAAATAAATGTGTTTGCCTTGATTTTCTTCCAGTATTTGGTTCACTGACTTGGATAGCCATTTCCAGACATCCCTTCATGTGTCCCCCACCCTTGAGTCTCACAGAATGGCCACTTGTGGAAGGCCCCTCCTGAGCAGCACTACACTCTTTACATTGAAGCAAGGTCTATGTCTTTATTCTCTCTCTTCTTTGCCCTTAGTATAAGCCTCTTGATTTGATTTGTTTCACTACTCAGTGTTATCAGGACAAGGTGGGATTGCAGTGCTAAGGAGATCAGGGTTTTTTGTTTCTTTTATACTTTTACCACTTGAATATGAACAACTACAAGTCATATAATGAACTTCAGAGTCATCGTTTGCCTTTTAACATGACAAGGATTATGGTGCCAATAGCACTAAACATTGAAATTCTGGTAGGATTTTATGAAAGACAAGTTAGAATGTCAGTGACCATTCAGGGGAATTTGTGATATGAATAAGACAGTCTATTCGTGTGGTACCTTATAATCAAAAGGTTCAAAGATTCCAAATATTTAATCATTAGCATCTTTAAAACTATTGTGAAGATAGCTTTAGAAACATAGAAAAACTCTAAAAAGCAGTAGTATTTGGACTTACTTCAAGATGACTTGGACTGTCTGAATCCAGAACCTTCTGAGTTCCAGAAAAAGAAAAAGTCACTGATACTGGCAGAAGGCAAAAAACTTGATGACTTGAACAACATGAGCCCCACATACTCATTATAGTCCCCCTTACACAAGTCCCAAGTCCCATGGGTGGGGGGACATAAATGGGCTGGCACAGATGTCTTCATATGCACTGGGTTATATTATAAGGGAGGAATATTTCTATCATTATGCTATAGGAGCTTAGGAAACCTGAGTCTTTATAATGGGCAGTAAGTAAGCATAGCTTTTATTTCAGAAGGAGATATCTTTGTTATATTGGAGAGTAAGTATACCTTTCTTCCTTTACTCTGGATGGAAACACTATCTCTATTTTCTAAAACCCTAAGTAAGCCTGTCCTTTGCTTTGGAGGAAAATGCCATGCCTTTTTTTTTTTTTTTTTTTAATTCCAGTATAGTTAACATACAGTGTTAGTTTCAGGTATACAATATAGTGATTCAATACTTCCATATATCACCCAGCACTCAACATGATAAATGTACTCTTAATCCCCTTCACCTATTTTACCCATTCCCCTATCTACCTCCCCTCTGGTAACCACCAGTTCATTCTCTATATGTGAATCTGTTTCTTTGGTTTGTCTCTTTTTATCTTTATTTGTTTTGTTTCTTAAATTCCACACATGAGTGAAATTATATGGTATTTGCCTCTCTCTGGCTGACCTATTTCACTTAGCATTATACTCTAGATCCTATGTTGTTGCAAATGACAAGATTTCATTCTTTTTTATTGCTGAGTAATATTCCATTACACACACACACACACACACACACACATATATATGTATATGTACACACACACACACACACCACCTCTTCTTTATCCATTCATCTATCATTGGACACTTGGGTTGCATCCATATTTTGGCTATTGTAAATAATGCTGCATTGAATATAGTGGTGTATATAGCTTTTTAAATTAGTGTTTTTGTATTTTTAAGTAAATACCCAGTAGTGGAATTACTGGATCATATGGTAATTCTATTTTTAATTTTTTAAGGAATCTCCATACTGTCTTCCACAGTGTCTGTACCAGTTTGCAGTCCCACAAATAGTGCACAAAGGGTTCCTTTTTCTCCATATCCTCATCAAAACATGTTGTTTCTTGTGTTTTTGATTTAGCCATTCTGACAGGTGTGCAGTGTGCCTTTTCTGTTTTTAAAAGTTTTATTTGTTTATTTATTTATTTATTTATTTATTTATTTATTTATTTATTTATTTAGAGAGAGGGAGTGTTGTAGAGTGGGGGGTGGCAGAGGGAGAGGGAGAGAGAGAATCCTAAGCAAGCTCCACACCCAGCACGGAGCCCAACACAGGGCTTGATGCAGAGCTCAATCTCATGACCCCAAGATCTTGACCTGAGCTGAAATCAAGAGTTGGCTGCTTAACCAGCTGAGCCACCCAGGCACCCCTTTTCTGTTTTTAAAGATTCTTAACTATACAGACATCCTTCAGGACAGTCCAGGACAGTGTCTCTCTTGTAGAAAGTACAAAAAATGTCAGAGACACATGGACAATTATCTCTCAACTCTTCTTTGAACATTCTTTTCTTCCCCAATAAAACAAGAGCGTTCTTCCACTTGTGATAGTCAATGATTTTTTAGAAAGAGATGATTTGTATGGGCTTAAGAATCTGAGGAAGGGTCTATAGGAAGTTGGCAACGAGAGATGCTGAGCATTCGACAGTTTTTTAAAAAGATGGAATTGAAGAATGAATGTATATAAAGCATTATACAACTAGAAAAGTTTTATCATCCCTATGACAAATTCACAGTAACACTTACCTTATTATAGGCATGTCCTGCAGACGGCATCTCTGGTTAACATTTCCTTAATAGAATACCTCTTGGGTTTTAGTTAACCAAATTCCAACCACATATACAATAGGCATATCTACCAGCACAATGTTTTCAGCCAAAGTTTATATAAGAAAATTTTATATATGTATTTCCAAATCTCAATATAAATCTTTAATAAAATTTCAAGTGGGCTAAATCTCAGGTTACATTCCAAACACAGTGGATGAAGATCACTTCAGTCTAACCCTGATTTGAGAGAAAAGTTTTCAAGATATTTAGTAAGGCACAATATCATAAATATTTCCAAGTGTCCTTTTATCTATTTTTACATTGCTCTGAGGAGAGGGCAGTATTTTAATTATATCTTCACCAGATGACTTAATTCACTTCTTTAAATATATAGTATCACCAGCCTAGATTTGAAAAATCATGTCATCTAAACTTTAAGTACCAGTGTGTCAGAGGGAGGCTAAGTATAACCATAGCATATTTACATAATTATTTGGCTAAAGGGAAAGTACAAAGAAGAATGCACAATGTAAGTTGGCAAGAGAACTGAAAACTACAACCAAAGGTATGATAAAAATTGGAAGAGTGCTAGTGTATGACAAGAATGCCCCCAGAGAAATGACAGTTGGCCCTGAATGAACTGGGCTCAAAGCCTACCTTGCTTTTAGATATTTCAGTTAGGTGATCCAATACATACCTTTATTTTTTGAGCCAAAGTATGCTGGGATCTTTCTTACCTACAGCTACAAATGTCCTATCTTATACCATGGGATTCTCCAACTGGAAGAACAGATTCTGGTCCTCACAGTTCCTTTCCAAAGGAGGAGGTCAAACTAAAATAGGAATTGGCACAAGCACTGTCACTGTGAACTGTTCTAACCCATCTTTATTACTTTAACCAGGGCAGAAAATCAAGACCCATGGGGTTGTACATCATAAATTCATTTAAACTGATAGAAAAGTGTTTCCACCAAAAATGCTAAATGGGTATTTAGTCAAGGCAGTCTATCTTTGAAAGAGCAAAAAGAATTTAACAAATACTAATTTTTAAAAAATGACAATGTCCATTCATCTCATCTATTTATTCAAAAAGTAATAACCCTGCTTAGCAATGTTGTAGTATTCTTTGTTCATATGGCAAATTTTGTCAGTGGTCTCATATGACAGCTTCTTTTCCAGATTAGGGAACTAGCCAAATACAGTTTGTTTCACAATAGAAACATGTGGCTAGGGAGGGGTGGTGATAAGATGGAAGACGGATTAGTGGTCTTGATATACACAAATACATGAAAAGTCCGGGTCTTGCCTTCAGTCAAAGGGAATTTCTTCAAAAGAGCATCATTTCTTTTCACTCAAAAAATATTAACAAAAATTCTATCGGATGTTAAAGTCATCCCAACTCCAGTCCTGACTGAGGTCAGAATCTTTTAAGGACAAAAGAAAGAGGACCCAGTAGAGTCTGTTCTCACAAGTGCCCCCTAGGGACAGGGCAATGCATAGTTCAGTGGACCAGTGCCAACTGACCATGGCAAGGAAAGTAACAGAATTTGAAAGATACTAGAAAATTGTACAGTAATTTGACAAATCACTCATATGTCTGTCAAAACTAATAAAATTAGGTCTGCATTTTGATTATCTGTTTTATCCATTTAATTTTTAGATTTATTTGTAGTCTATTTTTCAAAAATTGATGAAACCTATTCATTTTCCTTCACTCTGATAGTTTAGGAAGTACTGTTCTAAACATTATCTGAACCTCTAGACTGGTTGTATCATGCCATCAGAGACCTGGAGGAATTTGTGTGCAGCAAAATGTGTGGGAGAACAAGGTGCACAACCCAAATCCTACATGAACAGTATTGAAACATGTCATCACAAACTTGCTGGTAGTGATACATATTTAGTTACTCTTCCAGAAACCAGGGTTAAAATGGGCAAAAAGAAGACCCACAGAGTCTCCTCCCCCAACCACTTCCTCCTCCTCAGAGTTTCTCTATGAGACAGAAGCACACAAGAGAGGTAATTACAGACTAAATTTGTTTATTTTTTATTTTGCCATTTGAAACTTAAATTATGGAAGACACAGAGGAGTTTTAAATGAGGCTGAGAAGAAGGGAAGGTCATAATGAGGTGGTCATGTTTAGAGGTATAGGAGAATGTTTCTTGCGGGGGTATTCTTTACACTTGGTCCCATGTCCATGATGAGTTGCATGCAAAACTCAGGTTCCTCACGTCTCCCCAGAACTAGTCCTTGAACTTGCAGACATAGGGTAGCTTCACAAAACAGTTGTAATCTTTCCATCTCAGATATCCTAGAGAGACAAAGGAGCTCAGGTAGATGTGTCTGGTGGAGCTCTTGAACCCACGTGAGAGGCATCCCAGATCCTGCCCTAGGATCCAAAGCCTCTCCCTCATCCTCATCGGTGTCCTGCTCCAGAGGAAGGAGACTCAAAAGAAAAGAGAGATGACAGGGGATGGGGGAAGACAAACCAACACTACATTTCCTACCTCAGGAGGATTCTCTAAAGGTCATGCCAAGAAATGGAGAAAAAGAGGATGGAAAAGTCTGGGCAGAAAGTAGCTC
>NC_058412.1:44334078-44531906 GCF_002201575.2 Neomonachus schauinslandi | reverse complement strand
AAGCAATCAGAGATCACTAAGGAAAGCATGATTGGAGAGAGGGCATGCAGAGATGCCACTCCTCTTCCTTGTCTTTCCATTGTTTAGTCCCCTAGGAACAAATTGATCTCAGTGACATCTATCCCCTTTTATAGCTCTGGAAAGAACTGGAAAATCTGTGGCCCTCCGACCCCCTTGAGAACTGACAAGCTTGCCTGTGCTGAGACCAGAGCTCCTGTGTTTCTGACAGGGATCGTCCTGTACCTTCCCCCAAGTATGTACAGTATAATTCCTGTCATGTGTCTCATCTTCTCTCAGCTTCTACTCACCTGTCTTGCAGGGATTTGCAATGGTTTGTCAGGTCAGAGAAGACTGGGCTTTTATAAGAAAATTTGAAGGAGGGGCACTGAAATGAATTACAGGATTGTGGAGAGGACAGGGGTCATGGGAGGTGCTTGGCATTGGTTCAAGGAGATTACCACCACAGGGAGGAGTGTCAAAGGCTGAGAATTGCCACAAATATTTCCTCTTTCCCGTTCGCAGGTCAGAACTTTCCCAAGGAACAGGTGAAGTTTGTTCTTTCCCTGCCTCTTCTGTGTTAGGGGCTGTTGGCACAAATTGTAGTATTAAAAAAGGGGAACATCTAATGGAGTAATTCTTCTGGTTGATATCTCAAGAACTCCCTTCTGTAGGCATACATATATACTTCTTTCTGTCTTGTGCAGTTAAATTAAATAATTTGGGATGTTAAGTGGAGGCAAGTATGGCAATTACAAGTATCACAGGTCTCATAGGTGAGACCATAGAAGGAACTAAAGCCAAGAGTGGAGATGATATTTCAGGGTTGCCTCTTAAACATGGTGGTTAATTTTAAAGAAAACTCAGAATCATCTGATGATTCAATAGTTGAGCCAAGATATTATGGAAAATCAGATGCTTAAACTTGCCTTGCTCGTCTCCTGAGAGATGGAGCTTACCTGATGGATAATTACAATAGGATAAAATAAGAGGCAATGGAAATTAGAGCATAAGGAGGATTAGAGTCAAATGATGCAGAGCCAAAGGAAAAAAAATGAGGGTTAAAGAAGGGTCAGAACAGGAATTGGATGAAATTGTAGATATAGTCCTATATTGCATTTAAGTTAGAGGTGCGACGTCAAGATGTTCACTACCCTGGGCTGCTAACAACCTCCCTTGCAAAGACTATCATTTGGCTCTAGATGAAAAGACATTTATTTCTGTTACATTCTTACTGGGAGAGGGTTCAGTTTCATGTATGGATACTGAGAAAAGTTCCTAGGTCAGATTTACTGCTGAGTTGGCAATTTTGGGAATAACAAGAAACATGTGGCTCATACTATGTGTTTCAGGTTTGGTTTGGCCAGTCCTGGACAAAGTTATGCTGGGATTTTCTACATACCCTGACTCTCACAATAGGTTTTTAGACCAGCCTGTGTGTAAACATCTATGGTAGGGATTTGTGATGAGATCATGCAGTTAAGCTCATAATTAATTCATGTCCTCAGAATCCAATGTCAGTAGAACCCAAAAATAATCTAATAAGAAATATAGTTAACAGATTCTTTTGTTAAAAAGGGAAAAGAAAGTATTATGTCACAAAATATATGCAAAAATATGTAAATCCAAAGCCATAACTATAGTGAGAACTCAGTAGAAATTAAAGTTTAAAAGAACTGGAGGAGATTCTGCTAAGTGAAATAAGTCAAACAGAGAAAGACAATTATCATATGGTTTCACTTATTTGTGGAACATAAGGAATAGCATGGAGGACATAGGAGAAGGAAGGGAAAAACGAAGTGGGGGGAGTCAGAGGGGGAGATGAACCATGAGAAACTATGGACTCCGGGAAACAAACTGAGAGTTTCAGAGGGGAGGGGAGTGGGTGGATGGGTGAGCCCGGTGATGCTTATTAAGGAGGGCACTTATTGCATGGAGCACTGGGTGTTATATACAAACATTGAACCATGGAACACTACATCAAAAACTAATGATGTAAAAGCCAAGATGTCCATTGACAGATGAATGGATAAAGATGTGGTGTATACACACACACACACACACACACACACACACACACACACACACTGGAATATTATGCAACCATCAAAAGGAATGAAATCTTGCCATTTGCAATGACGTGGATGGAACTGGAGTGTATTATGCTGAGTGAAATAAGTCAATCAGAGAAAGACATGTATCATATGACCTCACTGATATGAGGAATTCTTAATCTCAGGAAACAAACTGAGGGTTGCTAGAGTGGGAGGTGAGGTGGGAGGGATGGGGTGGCTGGGTGATAGACATTGGGGAGGGTATGTGCTATGATGAGCACTGTAAATTGTGTAAGACTGTTGAATCACAGACCTGTACCTCTGAAACAAGTAATACATTATATGTTTAAAAAAAAAAAAAGAAAAGAAAAAGGTAGCAGGAAGAAAGAATGAAGGGGGTAAATTTGAGGGGGAGAGGAACCATGAGAGACTACGGACTCTGAGAAACAAACTGAGGGTTCTAGAGGGGAGGGGGGTGGGGGGATGGGTTAGCCTGGTGATGGGTATTAAAGAGGGCATGTACTGCATGGAGCACTGGGTGTTATATGCAAACAATGAATCATGGAACATTACATCAAAAACAAAGGATGTAATGTATGGTGATTAACATAGCATAATAAAAAAAAACTAATGATGTACTGTATCGTGGCTAACATAATAATAAAAAAAGAACAAAGGAAGCTCAAAACAAAAAAGAAAGAAAAAGAAGAACAACAACAAAAAACAAAATATGTGTTATTGGCTTGGAAATGGGCTGAGGATGGAGTAAAGTATTATTGGAGGTCAGAAAAATGGACACTTACATTGTGCAGTGTTGAAACATTTGGAAAACTGTCATTTGCTGTAATTTGGGGGACAGCTAATATATCTAATGAATTTGAAAATTTTAAAAAAATAAAAAAATAAAAGTAAAAAAATTATGTATCACACAAATATGATAATTAAGATGATTGAGAAATAATCTTGCTACATTAAAAGAATTATTTGAGAAGTGAGTAATAGCAATTACAAATCTAGAATGGAGTATGTTCTTGAATTCTTGAAAACTCAGTGAAATGGAGCAAAGAATCCATTTTAGATTAATATAACCTAAAGAGATATAGTAACCTAATCAAATGAGTAAATTTTAATTGGGTCTTGATTAATAAAGTAAGTTATTTCAGGGACAACTGTGAAATATGAATATGGGCTGATATTTGATAATCCCAGAATTTTAATTTTTTTCTTGTGATAATGTTATTATAGTTAGTGAATTTCCTTATACTTCTGATACTTATAGTGAAGTATTTAGAGGTGAAATGTCATGATATATACAACTTATTTTCAAATTATTCAAGAAAATATCTGTGTGTGGAGGGAGGAGAGGTCAAGGAACAGGAAATAAAGCAAATATATTACAATCTGGTAACAATTACTGAATCTAAGTGTAAGATGTAAGAACATTATACTATTCTTCCAATTTTTTATATGTTTAAAATTTTCCAGATAGAAAGTTATAGTTTAACTTACATGTTCACTATCAATAATAACATATATGTATTTTCTCATCATTACCATAAAATAGAAATATCATAATATAGAACAATATTCATGTTCAATCATATATAAAAATATATATTAAAAATAAATTTTACGGGCACCTGGGTGGCTCAGTCGTTAAGCGTCTGCCTTCGGCTCAGGTCATGATCCTGGGGTCCTGGGATCGAGTCCCACATCGGGCTCCCTGCTCAGCGGGAAGCCTGCTTCTCCCTCTCCCACTCCCCCTGCTTGTGTTCCTGCTCTCACTATCTCTCTCTGTCAAATAAATAAAATCTTTAAAAAAAAAATAAAAAATAAAAAATGAAATAAATAAATAAATTTTACAAACTCAAATAAAATATTAAAGTATTATAAATAAATATTTAACACTTAGATATGTAAACAGTTAACAAGGAAAAACAATGCGGTAATTGATTTTCTCTGTCCAACCAGAAAAAAATTATATCTTCAGAGTTAAAAAGAGTGATCATCAGACTCCACCTTTCAAAGCAGAGCTTAAATAGTTTTGAAGATGGAAAACCTCTGAGTCCTTCATTTATCTGTAAGAGGTGGACTTATAGGCACTCCAAAATTTCTTTTCTCCTTTTCAAGCTGTACTTGATTTCCTGTCCTTCTGAATCTTCCCCATTGCTAGGTAGAAGGCATTTAAACTCAGATCCTTCTATTAGAAGTTATTAAAACTCAGTTTTGTTTCTATTTTAATTGAAATAATGTTATACTTATAATAAACCTTAGGGTTTTAATATCCTTAACTGCAATGTAAGACTTTTGTTTTATATGACAGGTTACTAAATTCAGTAAAATTTAGTTGTTATTGTTTTATTTGTAATTGTTCTTCCTAACTATCCCCATTAACCGGGCACTGAGAAATTTGCTTAAAAAGCTGGTTTTAGGTTATTTACAGACCACTTCTTGGTGGTGAGAAAGAAATCCTTACTTTTGGAGTAACCAAGATTGAGCGCTAAGAAGTTTTCTTTGCCAAAAGATATGATGTCCAACTTGTACTTTTCATACCTATCAACTTCCAAGTCCAACAGTATTTGCAGATAAGCCTTAGTATAGTTATTCTTAGAATTAATACAAGGGGGAAATAATCACTTTGTGGAAATCTAGGCTATTTCTTCCAAGGATGGTGAAATGTGAAGAGTTCCTGGAAGATGGCTCAGGAGAACTCATATCAAAAATAACCTTGAAACATATTTTATTGGAGATTTATCATTAAAGCACAGCCTATTGGGGTATATTAACCAAATACCCAGGCTGCTACTTTGGTCCTTTCACCTTATCCTAAGACTGTCAGAACAAATGGGAAAGGAATAAAATGAGACCCCATACACTTTGTGAAACAAGGCAGGCTGGACAAACCTCAAAGTCCCTGAGGCCAAGGAGGGAAGTTGTCAGAGACTTGGAGAGCTGATAGCTGCTGACACTTGGTTAATCATATCTAAGTAATGAACAGTAACTATTTTATCACTGTGCAGTTATTGGGGCAATAAAGTTTTTATCAGGAAACTCAATTTTTATTTGGTTTCAGTGCCTCACATTGGTCTTAGAACAGTTCCTGTTGCTTATCATGTTAGTTCTTCTAATATATTTATTGTGTATTTTATAAAGGCTATTGTTTGTTATTTATTTTCTTTTAGGATAAACTAGTCATAATACAAATCTTCATTTGGGAAATACTTATCTTCATTTGGGAAATACTTATCTTCATTTGGGAAAAAATTAAGATTATGTTTCTAACTGATTATCATCAGTTATAATCGGTTTGTTGATGGCAACACTGCAGATCTGAAATGCATTTCCAGAGTACATATTTCTTTTAGAAACAAATAAAAATAAAAATCAGAAATGCTTTCATAGCTATGTTTTCTTTTTATTATGAATTATTTTTATGAAACAGAAAACACTTAGTAAACATCTATGTATTCACCATCTAGAATGAACAGCGATGATATCTTGCCATCTTCACATCTTTATTTTTATTTATTTATTTTTTTAAGATTTTATTTATTATTTGACAGAGAGAATGAGAGAGAGAGCACATGAGAGGGGGGAAGGTCAGAGGGAGAAGCAGACTCCCCGCCGAGCGGGGAGCCCGATGCGGGACTCGATCCCGGGACTCCAGGATCATGACCTGAGCCGAAGGCAGTCGCTCAACCGACTGAGCCACCCAGGCGCCCACGTCTTTATTTTTTTTTAAGAAATAAAAAAGCAGACAGAAAAAGCAATGAAGAAATAGCATAGCAGTTACTTTTTACTTCTTATGTAATTCTCACTTCTTCTTACTTCTCCATTAGGAATTTTCTAATCCTTCCGATTTACATTTTTGAGCATTTATTGTGTATAGATATGTCAACCCTATATGGTATTATTTCATCTTTCTAGATTAACATTCATGTGCCAAATTTTATATAACATTCTAGAATTTTTTTTGTTCATTTGGCCTTAGGTTTTAAATTTTACTTTGAGATAGTTCTAAGTCTTTGATTTTAACTGCATTGTAGTATTTACTCATCTAAGTATTTCAAAACTATGCATCCTTTCCTTTATTGGTGGAAATTTACCACATTAAGTTGATTTTAAGATGTGTAATTTGTCATATTTTAAAATCTCTAAAATCTGGGGGCACCTGGGTGACTCAGTCAGTTAAGCGTTAGCCTTCAGCTCAGGTCAAGATCCCAGGGTTCCCTGCTCAGTGGGGAGCCTGCTAGCCTGCTTCTCCCTCTCCCTCTACCCCCTCCCTCCCTCCGCTCATTCTCCCTCTCTCTCTCAAAATAAAAAAATAAAATATTTATATTAATAAATAAATAGGGGTGCCTGGGTGGCTTAGTCAGTTGAGTTGAACGTCTGCCTTCCCCTCAGGTCATGATCATTGGGTTCTGGGATCAAGCTCACCATGGGGCTTCTTGCTCAGCGGGGAGTCTGCTTGTCCCTCTTCCTGTACCCCCCCACTTGTGTTCTTTCTCTCTCTCTCAAATAAATAAACAAAATCTTTTAAATAGATAAATAAGTATAAATAAATAAATAAATAAATAAATAAATAAAATCTCTAAAATCTGAATACAGTCCTAATAATGACAAAAATGGTCTTCATCTTTGCTGTGTAGGACAAGGATCAGCAAACTTTTCTAAAGGGCCAGATAGTAAATAGTTTGGGCTCTGTGGGCCATACTGTCTCTCAATTCTGCCATTGTATCATGAAAGCAGCCAAAAACAATATGCAAATGATAAACACATTTGTATTCTAGTTGAACATTAATTATGAGCACTGAACTCTGAATTTCATATCATTTTTATGTGTCACAAAATATTCTTTCTTACTGAAATATAATTAACATAAAATGTTATTAGTTTCAGGTGTACAACATATTGATTCAACAGTTCTATACATTACTCATTGCTCGCCATGATAAGTGTAGTTACCATCTGTCCACCATACAACATTTTTACAATATCAAAATATTCTTCTTTTGATTTTTTCTAACCATTTAAAAATGCAAAAAAAATTCTTAGTTTATCAGCTGTATAAAAACAGGCAGTGAACCAGATTTTGGACCACTGAGTATAATTTGCTGACAACTGGTAGATACAAAATTAGAAAGAAATTATTCAAACAATAACATAATTAATTATTTAATTATAATATGGTAAGAGCACTGAAGAATAAGTATAGGATTTTGAGAGCATAAAACAGGAGTGGTGTGACCTGATCTTAGCAGACAGTTAACAAGTTGGTCTGATTCCAAAGGGCATTGATTTTCATAGTTTTTGTTCCAATTGGAACTAAGAAACAGATGTTTAGTAGTAAACCCAGACTAACCAAAGGAGCTCAGAAAAGCACATTCATTTCAAATGTGATTTTTTTCAAATAGTTGTAGCAAGTTAAGATGAGTTAAAGCATCATTTATTGAAAAAAGCTGTATAAGAAGAAAGAAGGTCAGTCTCAGACACTCTTCTCCAAAGTAACTTATTGCCTGTTCAAAAAAATATAAATTCCAACTGAATGTTGTGTTTAAGAAACTAGACTATATAGGTCCAGGTTCTCCATCCAAAATCTACTTTCAGGTCAGAGATCCACAGTCAGCATCTATGACCAAGGTGAAGTCTAGGTCCAGGTGCAAAGGCTGGTCCAAAGTTCATATCTATACAAGGATAAAGACCATGTCCAAGGTTGCATTCCTAGGTATATTTCCACTCTGGATCTTGTCCAGATTCAAGATCCAGGTCTAATACCAGGTCTAAGGTAGAGGTCAAATTCATTTCTGATTTACAGATTCGATGTCCAGGTCAAGGTAAAGTTCCAAGATCATGGTAAATTTCTAAAGTCCAATTTCACATCTGTGTTTAGAATTGAAGTCCAAGTTCTATGTCCAGGTCCAGACTAAGTCCCAAGTCTAAGATTAGATGTCTAGGTCAATGTCAGGGGAAAACACCCAAGTTCATGACCATGGAACATAATTAAGGTCAGATTCAGTGTTCTAGACAAATTCAGATCCAAGTTTTGGGTCTTATATCTCATTCCAATGTCCAAGTATAGATGATATGTTCAGATTAAGCTCCAATATGTGAGATCCAGGTCTTGGTCTAACATCTAAGTTTGAAATTATGAAAAGTGCAGGTAAAAGGTCCAATGTCCAATCCCATTGTCCATATTCAGTACAGATTTATGGCCCAGGTCTATAGTCCAGATCCAATGTACATATCCTAGGTCAGTCCCATGTTCATGACTGGAGTCTTGGTCCAAGGTCCAGGGCCACATGCACATTTAATGTCGATCTCAAATTCCAGACATTCCAGGTTCCAAGATTTTCCTCCCTCTCCTCCCCCATAATATCTTCTTCTTTTTTTAATATCCGTCAATTCCCCCTTTTCCTCCTTCCACTCAAATCTAAAATTTGCTGATCCTTCAGAATTTTTCCTCCTTCTCTTCTATTCTTTTATTCCTCTCTTCTGACACCTATTAATTCTCCCCCAATATTTTCTTCCATTCTTTTCCTTCTCCTGTCTTACAACACTTGCTGATTCTCTAATATTTTCATAAGCTTTATAAGAACAAGAAAGCTCAGAAATATACATTCCTCTCAATTTCACTTTCCTGTTATGGGTGCTTTTTGTCTCTCTATGCTAACTACTTAGGAAAAGATTAAAAATTATGCCTGGAACAAAAGATCTTATCTGAGCAAGGTCCCTGCATTCTGACAAAGACTCATCCTTTAAGTGAAGAGCATGGTGATAGTTACATATGATGTAAACAAATACCACCTATGTTCAGGACTGTAATACTTAATGAAGCCTCATATGTTGGTCCTATGCATAATTAGTGAACATATTTCCCTTGCTATTCTCATCCATCTTGCTATAGGGTTTATGAATATGCACCTCACAAAACCTTAATATATTAATGCATGTAGTATATGAAGGCCTTTACTGGAATGTAGCCAGCTTTTGTATGTTGTATTTGATAAAGTATATGCTCAGAATTAGAACTTGGATTCCTAATTCATATATATAAGCAATCTACAGAAAGCAATTCTTAGTATGATAAAAACCAATAAATTATAGAAGGGTATATTAATAACATTTTACATAAAAGTAAAACACTTCTCTAATGAAAAATGTCTAATAAAGTAAGCAGTCAAAAGACAAATCTGGGAACAACCGTTTTTTAACTTATACCAAAAATGTACACAGTATGTAATGATTTTCTATAAATCAATTTAAAAATATCAATAATTCAATAAAAAACTGTAGGGAATATAAACAAATATTTCACAGTAAAGGAATTACAGTATTCTTCATACTACAGTATATCAATCTATCAAAAGTATGCTCACATAATAAAATAATTGCAAATTAAAACTGCACTGAATCATATAGGAACTCTGCTTTCTGCTCAGTTTTTCTGTAAAATTAAAACTTCTCAAAAAGTAAAGTCCCTTAATTAAAGTAAAACTGTACTGAATCTATCATAGTGGCAAAGATCTGCAAGTTTGATTATAAACTGTATGAGCAGGACTGTGAGGAAGCAGAATCTTCACACATGAAGTGAGGGAAGATAAATTAATGTGATGTCTCCCTTTTGGGCAATTTGGCCATATATATCAAAAATAAGAAAATGCATATATCCTTTGATCCCAAAGTTTTACTTCTTGGTATTTATTATACAAATATATTTACATACAATGCAAAATTAACTATGTTCAAGGTTTCTTGTTACAAGACTAGTAATAAGAGGAGAAGAATAGAAATAAGCTAAACATATATCAGGAGAGCAGAATAAACTACGATGCTTTTATTCAATGAAAGACCAGTTCAGAGTCCCTGAATCAGATGTGTTTCAGAATTCAGAATTTTTGGATTAAAAGGTACTATGGTAATTGTCCATTATATGACACTCCCAGGAGAGACTAGGACAGCACCTCTTTATCCACCACATTAACATTCTGCAACAATATGTTTGAAAAATCACATTAAATGGTATATAAAGACCATACATTTTGAAGTATCTTCACTTCAGGTCAGCTCAGACAGGGTGAGATTGCGTCACTGGATTGGGCAGAATAGTGGTCCCTCAAGGTGTCCATGCCCTAATCCCTGGAACCTATGAGTTCTAGGGTTACGGGACATTACATTAGGTTGCATATATTTGGTTACATGACAAAAGGAACTTTACAAATGTAATTAACATTAGGGACATGGAGATGGGGAGATTATCATGTATTTTCTGGGTGAATCCAATATAATTACATGAGACATTAAAAGTAGATGACCATTTCTGGCTGAAAGAAGAGGAAGCCAGAAGAGAAGAGGAAGAGATGTGATAGAAAGGAAAGTCACAGAGAAGGACTATATGCACCACTGCTGGTTTAAGGTGGAGGGGGCAAAAGGAATACAGATGTCCTTAAGGATTAAGAGAGACCTAAAGCCAACAAAGAAATGAAGAATGAAACTGGACCATTTCCTTACACCACACACAAAAATAAGACTCAAAATGGTTGAAAGACCTAAATGTGAGACAGGAGTCCATCAACATCCTAAAGGAGAACACAGGCAGCAACCTTATCGACCTTAGCCACAGCAACTTCTTTCTAGAAACATCGCCAAAGGCAAGGGAAGCAAGGGCAAAAATGAACTATTGGGACCTCATCAAGATAAAAAGCTTTTGCACAGCAAAAGAAACAGTCAACAAAACCAAAAGACAACCAACAGAATGGGAGAAGATATTTGCAAATGACATATCAGATAAAGGGCTATTCTCCAAAATCTATAAAGAACTTCTTAAACTCAACACCCAAAGAACAAATGATCCAATCAAGAAATGGGCAGAAGACATGAACAGACATTTTTCCAAAGAAGACATCCAAACGGACAACAGACACATGAAAAAGTGCTCAACATCGCTCGGCATCAGGGAAATCCATATCAAAACCTCAATGAGATACCACCTCACACCAGTCAGAATGGCTAAAATTAACAAGTCAGGAAATGACAGATGTTGGCGGGGATGCAGAGAAAGGGGAACCCTCCTACACTGTTGGTGGGAATGCAAGCTGGTGCAACCACTCTGGAAAACAGTATGGAGGTTCTTCAAAAAGTTGAAAATAGAGCTACCATATGACCCAGCAATTGCACTACTGCATATTTACCCCAAAGATACAAATGTAGGGATCTGAAGGGGTACGTGCACCCCGATGTTTATAGCAGCAATGTCCACAATAGCCAAACTGTGGAAAGAGCCAAGATGTCCATCGACAGATGAATGGATAAAGATGTGGTATATATATACAATGGAATATTATGCAGCCATCAAAAAGATGAAATCTTGCCATTTGCAATGACGTGGATGGAACTGGAGGGTATTATGCTGAGCGAAGTAAGTCAGTCAGAGAAAGACATGTATCATATGACCTCACTGATATGAGGAATTCTTAATCTCAGGAAACAAACTGAGGGTTGCTGGAGTGGTGAGGGGTGGGAGGGATGAGGTGGCTGGGTGATAGACATTGGGGAGGGTATGTGCTATGGTGAGCACTGTGAATTGTGCAAGACTGTTGAATCACAGACCTGTACCTCTGAAACAAATAATACATTATATGTTAAAAAGAAGAAGAAGAAGAAGATAGCAGGAGGGGAAGAATGAAGGGGGGAAGTCAGAGGGGGAGATGAACCATGAAAGACTATGGACTCTGAAAAACAAACTGAGGGTTCTGGAGGGGAGGGAGGTGGGAGGATGGGTTAGCCTGGTGATGGGTATTAAAGAGGGCACGTTCTGCATGGAGCACTGGGTATTATATGCAAAAAAAAATGAATCATGGAACACTATATCAAAAACTAATGATGTAATGTATGGTGATTAACATAACATAATAAAAAAAATAGGTTAAAAAATGGAGAATTCAGACTGACAGATGCAAGGAACTGAATTCTGCTAAAAACATGAGTGAGTTTGAAAGCAGATTCTCCCCTAGAGCCTCCACAAAGGAAGACACTTAGATTTTAGCCTTGGGAGACCTGGAGCAGAGAACCACAGCCTGTGTTGCAGAAACGACAGAATTGCAGATAATAAATTTGTTCTATTTAAAGAATCTTAGTTTGTGGTAATCTGCTTAGGCAATAATAGGAAACCAATATAATTATCAAGTGAATGATAAACATACTTGTGTGGGTTTTTTTTTTAAAGATTTTATTTATTTATGAGAGAAGGAGCAGGGGGAGGAGCAGAGGGAGAGGGACAAGCAGACTCCACGCTGAGTGTAGACCTACACGTGGGACTCAGTCCCAGATCCCCGAGATCATGACCTGAGCCGAAACCAAGAGTCGGGAGCTTAACTAACTAAGCCTCCCAGGTGCCCCCCAAATACTTGGTTTTTAATGCCTTTTTTCCTCTTCCTTTTTCTTTAAACTTTTTATCATATATAAAAATTCACAAATGGTAAATGCATAGTTTAATGAGTTTTCAATAACAATACATCAGTGCATCCAGAGCCCAGATCAGAAAATAGTAATTTCCAACATCCCAGGAGATCCACCCCTGCTTGCCTCCACAGAGCCCTGGCTTCAAATACATAAATGAGTTTGGCATCTTTCTGTTCTTGATATAAATGGAATCATAAAATATGTACTGTCTAGTGTCTGGCTTCTCTCAATTAACTTTGTGTTTGTGAGATATGTTCAAATTATTTTGTGTAATTGTAGATTGTTCATTCTAATTTCTGTGTAGTGTTTCATTACATGGATATACTGCAATTTATTTATCTTTTCTTCTACTGATGGACATTTGGGTAATTTTCACTGTTTGGCTTTAAGAATAGTGCTGCTAGGAACATCACATGTCTTATAGTATGTCCGTGTACACCCTATTCTTAGATATATATCTAGGAGTGAAATACTGAGCAATTTAAAGTTTTATTTTGTTTTTCTGAAATGCAGATGAGGAATTGAGGACCCATACTATGTAGCTATAAAAAAGAATGTAGAAGCTGTTTATGTACGGATGAGAAAAATTTCTTAGGTATGATTATAAGTGAAAAAAGGGTACAGACCAGAGTATATTGTATTTTGTGTACAAAGGAGATAAGACAATATATTAATACTTGCTTTTATATGCATGAAAAAACTCTTAAAGCATAAAGAAGACAGTAATAAAGATAGCTCCCTTCAAAAACAAGGTATGTGTATGTATACATGCATATGTTTGTATACATGCATATATGTGTATATATATGTACCTAGTTTTTTTCAACTGTGGGAAAGTACTCCTCAAAAATGAAAATAAAATTAATGGTTCACCTTTGTAGAGGTGATATTCCCTTTTTTACACATGGTTACATTTGGCCGTAGAGTTTCTCAGGAAATTACCCACTTTCTAGCCAGTTTCCTAGACAGTAGTGATTGGCTCCAGCTTTTAGCAGTGCAGTCCTTCCCCCAAGGCTGGTGCTACCTTCCCTGGCACTGTTCCAACTCTCACTCTAAGAAGGTGGCTAGAGGCATTGATTGCCCTGTTTTATAATGAAAACAAACAGGCAAACCTAAACATTTTAAATTATTAAATTAAGTGATTGTATTTTAAAATAAAATATCTTCATTTTGTTTAAGGCTCTAAAGGGAAGATCCTGCACCCAATTTTCCCTGTTTTAAAACCATGGCATGTGTTCCTAAGCGAAACTTCATAAAAGAGAAGTTAGCAAGCTATCTGTTCACCCTAATGAAGACCTGCTGCATATTATCCAAATAGGAAAAAATATAAATCTGAAAAATCAAGAAGTGTTTTTCAAATGGCCAAAATGATGAGCATCTTTGTTTTTTCCATCTATAATAAAAATTCCCATGGCAGCCTGGCCTCCTGAAATGAGCAGCCTCATGGCAAGTCTTGGCTAGCTGAGCCTGCTGGGCCTCCTTACCTCCTCACCTCCTTTGGCTCTGCCCTGGGGGGAAAACACAGGGAGGACAAGAAACCTACTCTGCTGACACATAAAGCCAAAAGACATGATTATAATAATGACTCACCAATTTCTGGCCCCAAGTCAAAGCTCAGTAAAGGCTTATACCCCTGCTCCTCCTCCAAACAGTCATAAATCTGGTTTCTTCTGCATAAGAGACCTTTATAATTGATGGGTACATTTCAAAGACGAAATAGTCAATATACTGGGCAAGTTTCCCTATCCATTTCTTGTAAGCCATACATGAAATTTATAACCCTTCTAACTGATCATCACTCCAGGAATGTATTGATTTTTTTTTAAAAAACACATAGTCGACATCTGTGATTGCTGGCTCCAAATAGAACTGATATTTAAACAGCAAAATCATTCTAGTCTTTACATTTGTATGGGATTAACAGTTCCCATCATTTCACCCCATTTTCTGCAAATTTCCAGCCCTGGAAGAATCTGTGATTTATGGTTTTTGTATTGAAGGAACAAATGAGCATTTTTTCAGTGCAGGAGCTCTGTTGAGAATTGGGGTTGGCAAAATTTTAAAGATGTTCCCAACCCCACCCCCAATATTTCTGCCCCTGGTTATTCAAACACTAAGCTAGGTATTGTGGTAAAAGAACTTTGCACATATAATAAAGCTACTAAGAAGCTAACTTTAAAATAAGAAGATAATCTTGGATTATCTGGGTGGGCATAATTTAATCACATACACCCTTAAAAGGAGAAGAAGAAGGCAGAAAAGTCAGAGAGATGCAGTAGAAGTCAGGAAAGATGAGGCAGGAGGGGAGGACAGAGAGATCTTAAGTGTGAGAAGAACTTGACTTACCACTGCTGTCTTTGAAAATGAAAGAGGGACATGAACTAAGGAATGTAGTTACTCTCTAGAATCTGAAAACAGCCCCTAGCTGACAGCCAGCAAGACAACAGGGTCCTCAGTCCCACATCACAAGGAACTGAATATTGCCAATAAGCTGAATGAGCTGGGACATAGATTCATCCTAGAGCCTCTAGATAAGGAATACAGCCCTACTGCCATGTTGGTTTCAGCCTTATGAAACCTGGGGTAGAAAAACAGCTGAGGGACGCCTGGGTGGCTCAGTTGGTTAAGCATCTGCCTTCAGCTCTTGGTCATGATCCCAGGTCCTGCATCAGGCTCCCTGCTCAGCGGGGAGTCTGCTTTTCCCTCTGCTCTTCACCCCGCTGTGCTCTCTCTAACTCTCTCTCTCTCTCCCTCTCTCAAATAAATAAATTTTAAAAAATCTTAAAAAGAAAGACAGCTGAGCCATGCTCTGCCCAGATCTCTCACCCACAGAACTGTGAAATGATAAAACGTATTTTTAAGTTGCCAAATTTGTGGTTATTATTTATGGAAACTATAAAAAAAACCCTAAACATTAGTTTTTATATAAGAAGTAAAATTTTCCTCTAGTACATGACATGGTGTGGGCCTCACACAAAACTTACTATCCACTTGCAAGCATAGTCATCAGCATTCTTACTTGCATCTGCCTCGTGGTGTCATCCTTTCCACCGTGCTCTCTTTGTGAGGAAAAATTGTGACTCTATCACTCATGAGTAAATGTGTCTCAAAGGTTTTTGTCAAGAACTGAGTCTTAGTCATTGTTTTATTTTTCATAGCACCTGGGGTAGAACCTGGCACATAGTTAAGTCTTCAATAACCACTTGTTGACTTGAGGTCAATGATTTATGTTTTTCCCATAAATACCATCTGAACACTGTTTATTTTCTGAGTTGTTCTTTCCCACCTCTATACCAGTTGAGTAATCCTAACTGAGTTGTAGCTGCCCAGAAATGGGACTAGGCAATGTTAACACAACCACAACCCCCCGACACCTTATACTTGTGAAACAGGTTACAGTGTTAAGCTTCAGTCTGTGACTGTGGCTAGAGGTCAGAAGAAACACAAAATGAGGGGTCAGCTGCAGTTATATCTAGAAGTCAGTCTGAGAAGAGTCAAAGGTTGGTCTGTTGATCAAGAAATGCTTCTGGATCAGCTTGTGACCGGCACTGATAGCAATTTCTGCTTATGTTCAGGGTGGAGTTCTAAATTTTCTTGGGAAATTTACCTTACTCTTCAAATTATTTCCAAGGCTTCTTCAGCATATTTACTCCGTGTAAAAATAACAAATCCCTCCTAAAGAACCAGCTGAGCACCTTCAGGAAAACTATTTACACATCCTTAGCCCCCAGAATTGGGAGGGAGACTTTGTGAGAATTGTGGCAGCCACCATTGATAATAATGCTGTTGCTGTGGGAAATTGCCTTGATATAATGGTAGATTCCAAGTCAGAGGTCACGGAACAGAAAGGCTCACTAGTGAAATTAAAATGTTCAAACCATGCAGTTTATTGAAATCAATTCAAAACATTAGGTGAAAATGCAAAGGGAATAGATATAGTAAATTAATACTTAGGAAAAGTGCAAGCAGAGTGGGAAAACCACACTACCTAATTTGGGGCTACACAATTGTAATTAATAGCTTACCTACTGCTATGTAACAAAATGCCCCAAAACTAGCAGCTTAGAGCAACAAATACTTACTATATTACAGGTTTGTGAGTTAGGAATGCAGGAGAATCTTGGAATAGAAAAAAATAGGAAAATTCTGAAGAAATTTGAATAGAATATGAACTTTAGTTAATTAAAGAAAAAGTGAACTGCCTTATTTATTTAAATGGTTTTTTTTTTTGAAGAGTTTGTGAGTACTACAAATATTGAGCCTTTACTTCCCATTATTTAAATCTAAAAATGATATCTTGGCTGGTTATGAAATTCTATTAGAATAGACCTTCCCCTTAGCTTTTTATGCAAATGGTCTCTTTTCTTCTGGAATCTAATGTTTTGTGGAGAAGAGTGAGAGTAATGTAATTTCCCCCTCCTTTGTAGAACATAAGATCTTTCTACCTGGGTTCAGATATTTATTTATTTGTTAGTTTGTTTATACTAAATTATTTTTTAGTCTTCCATTACATTTTCACCATTTCTCAAGCCTGTCCTCAAAGTTACTGATATGCTTCTTTGTCATCTTAGGTCTAGTCCTTAGTGCTTCCTTACTTTCAGATCTATGATAAATTTTGTTTTTTGTTTTTCTTCTTCAATTGGATGAATTAGAAATCTTTTGGTCTCTATGGCCTGTATTCCATATATATCATCTTTTTATTAAGAAGAAAAACAGAACAAAAGAATAGAAAAATTAGTCAAGGAAAAAATAAAACTTTACAATAAAGGATTATCTGAATCCAGAACCTTCTGAGTTCCAGAAAAAGAAAAAGAATACTTACTGTCAAGATGACGTGGAGCTAGATGAAGGAAGTTCAAGAATAAGAAAAAATATCACCATCATAACTTTTTCTCCATGTCGTTGTATCTTCCATCTTCAGTACTCTCTTCATTGATAGCTTCTAGTTCTTTTGAGAATACAAAGACAATTTTGCAAAAGTTTTCTTCTGTTTTTTTTTTTTTTTATTTTTTGGATTTCAACATGTTTTCTGTACTTGAACTTCACTTCTAATGTCTATGTCCTTCTTTTTGTTTGATACAGTGTATTTACAGAGATCCAAGGCCAGATTGTCGTTTTACATACCTTTGAGTAGAAGTTCTATCTGTGTCGTTATTTTGCCTTAGAAAAAATACTGGAGGATTCCACTCAGCTTCTTTCTTCGCTTCCCTGGATACTTTTCATTTTTCACTTAGTGACTGAATTGGTGGTTTGTAATCTCGGTTAGATCTTGTGTTTTTTGAGCGTGGGAGGTGGCAGTGGTATCTGGAGTGAACTGACAGTTGGCTGCTGGTAATTTTAATTTGGGTAAGCTCTCTCTTAGCGCTTGCCAAATTTGCAATACCATCTGCCAGAGGGCTGTATGTGCTCCCTTGATTAGAAGTGTGAGGCTACCTCAGAGTTAATCCTTTACCTTGCTTTGAGGAGAGCAAGTTTCATGTTGGCAAGTGAGTGACTGTGAAATCCCCTCGGTCCCCAAACTTTTGGTTGCATTGTTATTAACTTACCTCAGTTGACTTTCACCTGAAACTGCAAACCTGAATCTCAGCTCATTGTTGCCCAGTATTCTCTGCCCTGCTTCATCTCGTATCATTTAGGACTCTTCCTGAGTGAAGAACCCTAATGGCTTTAGCAGTAGGGTTTTTGTTTGGTTGTTTGTATAAGTAAAAATATAGAAGCTGAGCTAATTTTATGTAGGGAACTGATCTACCACCAGAGACCCAGTGTATCTCCAAATCTGTTCTGCCTGCTTCATTTATAGTTGAATATTTTTAAATCTGAGTAATGGACACATGTGGTTTATTACATTATTTCTCTGCCTTTGTCTGTACTTGAAATTTTCATTATAAAGAGTAAAATGAAATTACCAAAATGGAGAACTCCTATGTCTCTCCTTCTGCTTTTATCATTTCAAAAAAGGGTTGTTTTCAAGGCCTTTTCTTGCCTTTCATCTATATTCAGACCTCTGCACTGTGATCAACATGTAAAGTGTTCTCTGTAGCTTCTTTCTTTTATTTGATCCAGATTTTGTGTTTCTGTTAAGTTTGTCATGTGGACTTGTGGCAGGTTGGTTGAAGATATATTTTACTGTACTATTTTAGACTTTTATTCGTTCATATGGTTTCTTTGGAAAAGGGAGTTAAGTAAACAAGAACTTTTCCTTGACAAGAGAGTCTACTGAGAAGGATATTTATTAATTAATTTGAGCAGAGGTGTCAATATTGCTCTAAGATTTTTTTAGATTTTATTTATTTGTCAGAGAGAGAGCAAGAGAGCACAAGCAGGAGGAGAGGCAGAGGGAGAGGGAAAAGCGGGCTCTCGGCTGAGCAGGGAGCCCCACGTGGGGCTTGATCCCAGGACCCTGAGATCATGACCTGAGTGGAAGGCAGACGCTTAACCGACTGAGCCACCCAGGTGCCCCTGAATCTCCCTCACTTTTATCTTGGAGTGAATTTACTAGTTCCAACTCAGTTCTATGCATCCTTTACCATCATTTTCTCTTCTTTGAAATTATAAAACTGCCCAATCCTCTCACTTGGATTCAAGGAGAGTGAATGACAACACTTAGAACTGTGGTGTCTTATCTGTCATACTCTTGCTTGGCCATGTGAGCTGCTTCCTAGAGAAGTAGTCTACACTATTGTAGATATTTTCATATCCTACTGTTTTCTTGTCCCTTGTTTAGCATAGCATGCTACTGTGGTTCATATCAACTGCAAGGAGTCAGTGGTGACGGTTGTGTTAAAACCCAGAATTGCCAACCTAAACACAGTGGTTCTTGGGAGAGCATTTAATTCAGTGGCTGCTTTACAGGTAAAATAGTGGGATCTGTTTTTGAAAGAGAAGAGGGGAAACTGATACAAAGGCAGAAATTTGTGAGAGAGTCCCTGGGGAACACAATAAGCACCTGTTTTGTCTGGAACATGTGGAGCCTTCTTCCCAAATGAACACACAGCCTGCAGATGTCACTGCCATATCTTCATTATAGGCAGTTTTTTTCAGGGCAAGAGAAATTCAGCATAACAGCTGTCACATTATATCTTTTAATATCTCATCCTTTTGTGATGAAGGAAGCCATAACCAACCAAGTAAGAAAGAAGTGACTACTGGTGTTCTGACTTAAATCAGTGAAGGTCTTCTTTCCACTTCTGCAAATCTTGAGTATTCTGTAACAGCAGCTCTGAACTGCTTGTACTATGCTCTTCAGGGAAAAATAAAGAATTTGGTGAGATAAAGCTAGCTCATTAAAATTTTCCCCTGTGATTATGTTTTTAATATATTTGGAAGTATTAGAATATCTTCTATTTATAAATAATGATGAGGATAGATGGTAAGTTCTGTTTTATTCTTTGTTGTTTTCTTTTTTTTAAGATTTGTTTATTTTAGAGAGAGAGATTGGTGGGGAAGGAGCCAAAGGGAGAGAATCTCAGACTCCCCACTGAGCACAGAGCCAATGCAGGACTTGATCCCACGACCCATGAGATCATGACTTGAGTCAAAACCAAGAGTCGGACACTTAACCGACTGAGGTACCCAGGCATCCCTATTTTACTTTGTTTTTTAATAAAATATAGAAGTAGCAACCCTACTATACTGTCCCATATCTAATTCATGACATTAAAAACCTTGATAAGTACTTCTATAATTCTTGAGTACTCCAAATATGAGATAATATCTATAATGGCACAATGTCAGACACAGAAGAGCATTTAATGAAATGTTTGTTACCATACATCTCTTTATAGCTTTAATACAGTTAACCCTTAAACAATATGGATTTGAACTGCATGGGCCCACTTATATACACATTTTTTTGCAGTACGGTACTCTAAATGTATTTTCTCTTATGATTTTATTAACATTTTCTCTTCTCTAGCTTACTTTATTATAAAAATACAGTGTATAATATGTATAACATAAAAAATGTGTTAACAGGCTCTTCATGTTACTGATAAGGCTTCCAGTCAACATTAAGCTATTAGTAGTTTCCAGGGAGTCAAAAGTTAATACACAAATTTCCTACTATGCAGGGAGTTTTTTCATGATTTCTCAGAGGATGTAGTTGCCATTCTGCCAACAAATTGCCAACATTTTATGAACTCCCTGTTCTCCACGATTCTTTCAACAGCCCTGCTTAGAGAATAAAGCTAACATGGCCCTTTGGAACTGCCACCATGGGGAAGGAACTATGAGTTGGTAGGCATGAGAATTCAGGTTGCTCTCTTCAAAGCACTCACAATGTGCTTCTGAGAAGTCTTTAATGCCCAGTGACCCCCTCTTCGAGTGACTACTGCTTTCTTATCAATGGTATCTCTAGATCCATTTGCTATTCCTATCTATTACCAAGGACACCCAACTGGTAATCCTCCCTCACATCATGATAGCACTGAATCACTAGTTAATTGCTGCTTCTCCTAATCCTACCTCAGAAATAGCACCCAATACAGAAATGGGACCCTTCTCAGAATCTTTCATTAGGAACCCAATTTTACAAAAGATGCATTTCTCCTCCCTCTTGGATAGCAGCACATAGTTGCTTTGGGGTACCCTCCCTCGCTGACTTGGGTTATTATATCTGATTTTGCCCATGTAAAACCTTGTCTCTGGTGGTCTTTGGTGGATAGGGCTTTTGCAGAAACAAAGTGTTTATGACCTGTATCACTCACCCTCCCACCACAGATAGTACCAACTCCTCTCAATTTTGTCCTGCTAATCTGAAAAGCTTTCATTTTACCCATCCTTTCTGTGCTGCTTGCTTCAGAACCAGAAAACAAACAGTTATACTCCAGGGATTTTCAGTATGTTTATACCTGCCATCAACTTTTTTTGCCACACAAGTCTGAGACATAGAGGGGTGGGTAATATCATCTGAGGAAGAAGTAAATTTTGCCATCTCTGAATTCATAGCAGAGAGAGAGAGCAAGGCCCCACATATGGAGGTGATTCATTCAGTATTGCTGAAGGAAAGTCTTAGGACCTAAAATATAAAAGATAAATAATAAACTTGGGGTAGAGATGTCAGGGCAGGGTGGAAGTGTGGGAGTGGACTCTGTTTTATGTATCTAGAGTTTGACATGTAGCCCTTTTAGGCCTTTTAAGTGACACATACAAATCTGTAGTACTTAGGTAGTTCCAACTATTTTCACAGGGTCACTCCAAACTGAGCAGCTCTGACATAGACTCAAGTCCTACTCTTGTTATTCAGTGCCTTTTCAGGAATGATTTTATTTCTGATTCTATTAACCCTGTGAATTTCTCTCTGGTAGAGTTAAATAAAGAACATGTTTCTTTATTTCAGTAGAAAACTACGCACCATCTACAGCATACCCTTTGGATCATCAGAGTCTAGCCATGCTCATTGTCATTGTCTTTGAGCTGTTTTGCAACTCTTTATATAAATTGTAGGTAATGTATATGTTCCCATCTAGTAGTGATGTAATCCCACTCCCACCCACCTGTGGGCAAAATAGTCCCATTTGCAATTCATTTTGTCCCATTTGCAATTCATTTTGACATTTCTTTTACCCATATAAATAAATCTGTGCTGTTTGACTTTTCTTTTGAACTCCTTATAATTTCTGCCTGCTTCCCTCATATGAGTAAAATAAAGTTTTTAACATGTGTTCAATCAGTATGAGAGTCTGATTTTACCTTTTTCTATACATTATCTTTGAACAGTATCTATTTCACAGGATTGCCTGTGAATGCCTCATACTTAATCACCATTTTGCTTTGGTCCATGAGTAAAGAATTGAGTAACATTAGGGATTTTTACGGTTTCTCTGAAATTTGTCAAAATGTTCACTTTAGGTACCAACTTATTTCACAAAGGAAATTCATTACACTTTAGGGAAGTGGAAATTATGCCATCTCAGCGAAAACTGCAGTGCAGTTTACTTGTAGAGATGGCTTGGGGTCAGGGGTTTGTATGCTCGGCTATTTTTGTTGTTGTTGTTATTGCAGGATTCTTGTTTAGGGATGTATACTCCTTTATCTCTTCTCAGCATCTCTTATCGTTCTAATTTATATATATGTATATATGTATATATTATATATTGTATATATTTAAAGATTTTATTCATTTATGTGGAGAGAGAGCACGTGAGAGCACGAAGTGTTGGGGAGGGGCAGTTAGAGAGGGAGAAGCAGACTCCTTGCTGAACTAGGAGCCAGTTGCCAGATGTAGGGTTCCATCCCAGGACCTTGAGATCATGACCTGAGCTGAAGTCAGACGCTCAACCAACTGAGCCACTCTGGTGCCCCAGGTTCTAATTTATATTTTTAGAACAAGAGAGTGAGATGGTTCAATTGACCTTGGTGTTGTGAACATCCCTCTTCTCTAGATTGTTTCCCACATCATTGCAAGATTTGCTTCCTTTCTCTGGATCTGTTTCCTCATCCATTTGTGAATACCAGTCCCCAGGAAAAACTTTTTTGATCATTCTTCCACATCTTGAAGCATGCAAAGTGCTGGAAATCACATTATCTCCGCTTCCTGTGTTTTCTCACCCAGAGATAATGCACGATGTGGAAATAAACAAAGACCACCATATTACAACAAATAGACTGTTTATTCAGAGCTTGCTATAACAAGAGTCAGCTGCCATCACTTGCATTTAGCTGAGACAATCCCCAAATCTGGAATGTTCACAGTGTCCTCAATGTCCTTCACTCCCTGGTAGACATGTCCAATATTAACCAGCAGCTGGAGGTGTATGCAAGCAGAGGTGACTCAGAGTGTGGCTGGTGGGAGTATGGACGGCACACCTTTTACAAGATGTTTGGGTATTTCAGCCTGGTGGGGCTTCTGCGTCTGCACTCCCTGTTGGGGGATTACTACCAGGCCATCAAGGTACTGGAGAATATCGAACTGAATAAGAAGAGCATGTATTCTCGGGTGCCTGAGTGCCAGGTCACCACAAATACTACGTCAGTTTTGCATATTTGGTGATGTGTCACTACCAGGATGCCATCTGGGTCTTTGCCAACATACTTCTCCACATCCAGAGGACCAAGAGCATGTTCCAGAGGACCACATACAAGTATGAGATGATTAACAAGCAGAATGAGCAGATGCATGCACTGCTGGCCATCGCCCTCACCATGTACCACATGCAGCTGTGAGAGAAATATGGGGACAAGATGCTACGCATGCAGAAGGGTGACCCACAGGTCTAGAAGGAACTTTTCAGCTACTCGTGCCCCAAATTCCTGTTGCCTGTGGTCCCCAACTATGACAACGTGCACCCCAACTACCACAAGGAGCCTTTCCTGCAGCAGCTGAAGGTGTTTTCCAATGAAGTGCAGCAGCAGGCCCAGCTCTCTACCAACCGCAGCTTCCTCAAACTCTACACCACCATGCCTGTGGCCAAGCTGGCTGGCTTCCTAGACCTCATAGAGCAGGAGTTCTGGATCCAGCTCCTTGTCTTCAAGCACAAGATGAAGAACCTGATGTGGACCAGTGGCATCTCTGCCCTTGATGGCAAATTTCAGTCAGCCTCTGAGGTTGACTTCTACATCAATAAGGACATGATCCACATCACAGACACCAAGGTCGCCAGGTGCTATGGGGATTTCTTTATCCAGCAGATTCACAAATTTGAGGAGCTCAGTCAAACCCTGAAGAAGATGGGACAGAGACCCTGAGTACATTCACACTCTAGTTAGGAACTTATTTTAAGGTCTCTGTAGGTGGAGCATATTTTTGTCACTGTGAAGCCTTTACCTAGATCAGCCATCAGCCATTCAGTTGAGTTGAAGTTTATTTGAATTAAGGACTGAAATGCTTTAAATAGGTCTCAGTAAAAGATCTTTGGAGTCAGAAAAAAAAAAAAAAAAGATCATCTGGGTTACAGGCTGTTTCTTGGGTCAATGCTGTTTAAGGAGATCGAAAAATAATGAGCTTAAATGCCCATGGCCTCCATTTTCTTATCTGTAAAAAGACTGACCAACATGAGGAGTCTTGGTTTTTTCCCTCAAAAAAATGTGAAGCTGGAAAGATGGCGGAGGAGTAGGGGACCCTATTTCAACTGGTCCCCAGAATTGAGCTGGATAACTACCAGACCACTCTGAGCACCCACGAAACCAGCCTGAGATGTAAGAAGATCTGGATCTCTACAAACAGAATATCGCAGGCAGTTGGTTTTGAGGTACAAAGCAGAGAGCCGTGATCCTGCAGGCAGATATCGGAGAATAAACGGCGGCGGGAGGGAGCCTGGCCGTGGGGATCCTACACCACCGGTGAGTGACAGCCTCACGCGCTGCGGACGGGCACAGACTGGCAGACCGGTAGCGTCGGGAAAGGACTTTAGGGCAGCCCCCAGGGTGGAAAACCAGACTGGCAGGGTCGCGCACATGTGAACTGCAGCCCCCCGGACAGAAACCGGACCATCGGTCGCACGCATGCGAACTGCAGCCCCCGCGACAGAAACCCGGTGTGCTAGGGTCGTGCCGGTGAGCTGCAACCCCCAGGGGTGGAAACCCCAAGCCGCGGAGTCGCGCGCGCCGCGAATTGGTAGCGGCTGGCGGTTTAGAAGCACAAAGGGCAGAGACGTGCCCCGACCTGGAGGCAGGACTGGGAGCGCTGCGGAGGGGTGCATAACCCAGGACGCTGCAGTTTATAGCAGCATGGACAGAAACAGAGACAGTGTGGCCTGGAGAGCTCACTGAAGAACAGACTGAGGTCTCTCTGCTCTGAGGCAGAGGGTTGGAAACGGTCTCTTCTGTTCTGATTCCCGGAAGAGACACGGAAAGCCGCCAGGGAGAGGCGCCAGAGAACAAAAGCACCAAAGACTGATTCCCACTGAGCCCATCCCCCGCCACAGGGGCGCAGGGCAACTCCGCCCAAACAGGGTTGCCTGAGTAACAGTGTGGCAGGCCCCTCCCACAGAAGACAGGCTGGGAAAACAAGAGGCCAGCAACCCTAAGGTCCCAAGAAAACAGGTGCATCTTGCTTGGGTTCTGGTCAATAATTTGGACTCTATACATTCCCTCAAACACCCATCAACAGAATGACTAGGAGGAGGAGACCCCAAAACAGAAAAGACTCAGAGATTATAACTTATGCTGCAGATTTACAAATGGATGCAGACATAACCAAGATGTCAGAGATGGAATTCAGGCTAGCAATTATGAAGACAATGGCTAGAATGGAGAAATCAATTAATGGCAACATAGAGTCTCTAAGGGCAGAAATAAAAGGTGAATTGGCAGAACTTAAAAATGCTATCAATGAGATCCAATCCAATCTAGATAATCTAACAGCTAGGGTAACTGAGGCAGAAGAACAAATAAGCGACCTGGAAGACAATATAATAGATAAAAAGGGAAAAGAGGAGGCCAGGGAAAAACAACTCAGAATCCATGAAAATAGAAGCAGAGAAATAAGTGACACCATGAAGCGTTCCAATGTCATAATAATTGGAATCCCGGAGGGAGTGGAGAGAGAGAGAGGGCTAGAAGATGTATTTGAGCAAATCATAGCTGAGAACTTCCCTAATCTGGGGAATGAAACAAACATCCGAGTCCTAGAGACAGATAGGACCCCTCCTAAGATCAAGGAAAACAGGCCAACACCCCGGCATGTAATAGTAAAATGTGCAAATCTTAGAACCAAGGAAACCATCTTAAGGGCAGTTAGGGGGAAGAGATTCCTTACGTACAGAGGGAGGAACATCAGAATAACGTCAGACCTATCCACAGAGACCTGGCAAGCCAGAAAGGCCTGGCAAGACATATTCAGGGTACTAAATGAGAAGAACATGCAGCCAAGAATACTTTATCCGACAAGGCTTTCATTTAGAATGGATGGAGAGATGCAGAGCTTCCACGACCAGCAGAAACTGAAAGAATATGTGACCACTAAGCCAGCCCTGCAAGAAATATTAAGGGGGGTTCTATAAAAGGAGAAAGACCCCAAGAGTGATCTACAACAGAAATTTACAGGGACAATCTATAAAAACAGCGTCTTCACAGGCAACATGATGACAATTAATTCGTATCTTTCAATAATCACTCTCAACATGAATGGCCTAAACGCTCCCATAAAATGGCAGATTGGGTTACAGATTGCATAAAAAGACAGGACCCATCCATATGCTGTCTACAAGAGACTCATTTTGAACCTACAGATACATCCAGACTGAAAGTGAAGGGATGGAGATCCATCTTCCATGCCAGCGGATCTCAAAAGAAAGCTGGGGTAGCAATTCTTATATCAGACAAATTATATTTTAAGCTAAAGACTGTAGTTAGAGACACAGAAGGACACTATATCATTCTTAAAGGGTCTATCCAACAAGAAGATCTAACAATTGTAAGTATCTATGCCCCCAACATGGGAGCAGCCATCTACATAAGCCAACTGTTAACCAAAATAAAGAGTCATACAATACATTAATTGTAGGAGACCTCAATACTCCACTCTCAGCAATAGACAGATCATCTAAGCAGAAAATCAACAAGGAAACAAGAGCTTTGAATGATACATTGGACCAGATGGACCTCATAGATATTTACAGAACATTCCACCCTAAAACAACAGAATACTCATTCTTCTCGAGCGCACATGGAACTTTCTCCAGAATAGACCATATACTGGGTCAAAAATTAGGTCTCAACCGATACCAAAAGATTGAGATTATTCCCTGCATATTCTCAGACCACAATGCTCTAAAACTGGAACTCAATCACAAGAAAAAATTTGGCAGAAATTCAAACACTTGGAAGCTAAAGACCACTCTGCTCAAGAATGTTTGGGTCAACCAAGAAATCAAAGAAGAACATAAACAATTAATGGAAATCAATGAGAACGAAAACACATCGGTGCAAAACCTATGGGATACTGCAAAGGTGGTCCTAAGGGGGAAATACATAGCCATCCAAGCCTCACTCAAAAAAACGGAAAAATCCCGAATTCATCAACTAACTCTACACCTTAAAGAACTAGAGAAAAAGCAACAAATGACGCCTAAGCCACGCATTAGAAGAGAAATAATTAAAATTAGAGCAGAAATCAATGAATTAGAAACCAGAAACACAGTAGATCAGATCAATGAAACTAGAAGTTGGTTCTTTGAAAGAATTAGTAAGATTGATAAACCACTGGCCAAACTTATCCAAAAGAAAAGAGAAAAGACCCAAATTAATAAAACTATGAATGAAAGGAGAGAGATCATGACTAACACCAAGGAAATAGAAACAATTATTAGAAATTATTATCAACAACTATATGCCAATAAACTGAGCAATCTGGATGAAATGGAGGCCTTCCTGGAAACCTATAAGCTGCCAAGACTGAAACAGGAAGAAATTGACAACCTGAATAGGCCAATAACCAGTAACGAGATTGAAGCAGTGATCAAAAACCTCCCAAAAAACAAGAGTCCAGGGCCTGATGGATTCCCTGGGGAATTCTACCAAACATTCAAAGAAGAAATAATACCTATTCTCCTGAAGCTGTTTCAAAAAATAGAAACAGAAGGAAAACTTCCAGACTCATTCTATGAGGCCAGCATTACCTTAATCCCCAAACCAGGCAAAGACCCCATCAAAAAGGAGAATTTCAGACCGATATCCCTGATGAGTATGGATTCCAAAATCCTCAACAAAATCCTAGCTAATAGGATCCAACAATACATTAAAAGGATCATCCACCACGACCAAGTGGGATTTATCCCCGGGATGCAAGGGTGGTTCAACATTTGCAAATCAATCAATGTGATAGAACACATTAATAAGAGGAGGGAGAAGAACCATATGGTCCTCTCAATTGATGCAGAAAAAGCATTTGACAAAATACAACATCCTTTCCTGATTAAAACTCTCCAGAGTATAGGGATAGAGGGAACATTCCTCAAGCTCATAAAATCCATCTATGAAAAACCCACAGCAAATATCATCCTCAATGGGGAAAAGCTGAGAACCTTTCCCTTAAGATCAGGAACAAGTCAAGGGCGCCCACTCTCACCACTGTTGTTCAACATAGTACTAGAAGTCCTAGCAACAGCAATCAGACAACAAAAAAAAGAAAAGTTATTCAAGTTGGCAAAGAAGAAGTCAAACTCTCTCTTTTCACAGACGACATGATACTTTATGTGGAAAACCCAAAAATCTCCACCCCCAAATTACTAGAACTCATCCAGCAATTCAGTAATGTGGCAGGATACAAAATCAATGCACAGAAATCAGTTGCTTTCTTATACAGTAACAACGCAACTGTGGAAAGAGAAATTAAAGAAACGATTCCATTTACAATAGCACCAACAACCGTAAGATACCTCGGAATACACCTAACCAAAGAGGTAAAGGATCTATACTCTAGGAACTACAGAACACTCATGAAAGAAATTGAAGAAGGCACAAAAAGATGGAAAAATATTCCATGCTCATGGATCGGAAGAATAAACATTGTTAAAATGTCTATGCTACCCAGAGCAATCTATACCTTCAATGCCATCCCGATCAAAATTCCAATGACATTTTTCAAAGTGCTGGAACAAACAATCCTAAAATTTGTCTGGAATCAGAAAAGACCCCGAATTGCCAAGGAGATGTTGAAAAAGAAAAACAAAGCTGGGGGCATCACGTTGCCCGATTTCAAGCTATATTACAAAGGAGTGATCACCAAGACAGCATGGTACTGGCACAAAAACAGACATACAGACCAATGGAACAGAATAGAGAACCCAGATATGGACCCTCAACTCTATGGTCAAATAATCTTTGACAAAGCAGGAAAAAACATGCAATGGAAAAAAGACAGTCTCTTCAATAAATGGTGCTGGGAAAATTGGACAGCCACATGCAGAAGAATGAAACTCGACCATTCTCTAACACCACTCACAAAGATAAACTCAAAGTGGATGAAAGACCTCAATATGAGACAGGAATCCATCAAAATCCTAGAGGAGAACATAGGCAGTAACGTCTTTGACATCGCCCATAGCAACTTCTTTCAAGATACATCTCCAAAAGCTAGTGAAACAAAAGCAAAAATGAACTTTTGGGACTTCATCAAGATAAAAAGCTTCTGCACAGCAAAGGAAACAGTGAACAAAACAAAGAGGCAACCCACAGAATGGGAGAAGATATTTGCAAATGACACTACAGATAAAGGGCTGGTATCCAAAATCTATAAAGAACTTCTCAAACTCAACACCCAAAAAACAAATAATCAAGTCAAAAAGTGGGCAGAAGATATGAAAAGACACTTCTCTGAAGAAGACATACAAATGGCTAACAGACACATGAAAAAATGTTCATCATCATTAGCCATCAGGGAAATCCAAATCAAAACCACACTGAGATACCACCTTACACCAGTTAGAATGGCCAAAATGGACAGGGAAGAAACAACAAATGTTGGAGAGGTTGTGGAGAAAGGGGAACCCTCTTACGCTGTTGGTGGGAATGCAAGTTGGTACAGCCACTTTGGAAAACAGTGTGGAGGTTCCTCAAAAATTTAAAAATAGAGCTACCCTATGACCCAGCAATTGCAGTCCTGGGTATTTACCCCAAAGACACAGATGTAGTGAGAAGAAGGGCCATATGCACCCCAATGTTCATAGCAGCAATGTCCGCAATAGCCAAACTGTGGAAAGAGCCGAGATGCCCTTCAAGAGATGAATGGATAAAGAAGATGTGGTCCATATATACAATGGAATATTACTCAGCCATCAGAAAAGATGAATACCCAACTTTTACATCAACATGGATGGGACTGGAGGAGATTATGCTAAGTGAAATAAGTCAAGCAGAGAAAGTCAATTATCATATGGTTTCACTTATTTGTAGAACATAAGGAATAACATGGAGGACATTAGGAGAAGGAAGGGAAAAATGGGCGGGGGGAATTGGAGGGAGAGATGAACCATGAGAGACTAGGGACCTGAGAAACAAACAGGCTTCTAGAGGGGAGAGGTGAGGGGGGATTGGTTAGCCCGGTGATGGGTATTAAGGAGGGCACGTACTGCATGGAGCACTGGGTGTTATACGAAAACAATGGATCGTGGATCACTACATCAAAAACTAATGATGTATTGTATGGTGACTAACATAATAAAATTAAAAACTACAAAAAAAAATGTGAAGCTTTTCAAGCAGAGTAAAAACTCTTTCAAAGTGCTGGTTGGAGTTTCCAAGAGCATGGCCCTCGTGAGCCCAGTTCTGAAGGCCGTTCGTCCTGACTTTCACTGTGACCTCAACAAAGCACCAGAAATAACCAGCAACAAATTTTGTATGCCAGGAAAATAGGCTCCAAGTAGGATGCCTGCCCGACCTATGAAATGCTGTGAACACAAACAGATTTTTACTCTGGATCTTACCCGCCTCACAATTTTAGGCTCCAATATTAAAATGTAGTATTACCACTAAAAGAAAAAAAAATGGATTGGAATGCCATGGAATATAACATCCCCTTACTTCACCCCCCGGCATTCTATGATTGCAAAGCTTTGAGTGCTATCATTTACTACCAAAGATTTGAGATAATAGGAAAAGGTCTACTGAAGCATGGTAAACTTAGACTAACATGGTTTACCAGTAGACTTGAGCATCTTTAAAGTTTTTTAATTCCCTCTTCCATGTAGAATTTTTCCTTTGTCTTTTTCCCCCACCATCTTTTCCTACCCCACTCTACTCTTCACCTCCCTCCTCTCTCCAGCCTCGTAGGTTGCCACATTTGTTGGCTCTCGCACTTCTTCCCACAGCTCTGTGGTTGCTTGATTGTCTTCTCCTTTTCTAAACCTGCCAGTCCCCAAACTCCAAAATCCTGTTCACTGCTAATGGAGAGCAGTTTTGGTCTCTCTCTAATCACTATTTTAAACTAAGCCCAGGTCCAACTTTATGTTAAAAGATAATTTTAGAAAATGGCAAAATCATAACTCTCCTACAGATATAAAAATGAACACATTTTTAAGATTTTAGTTAATTCATGTAATATAGGGGAACTGGTTCAGGAGAAACATCAAAAAGCACAAACATATAAAGGAATTGAATGGCAAATGGAGGCAAAATGGGTTTTCCAAAATGGAAAAGTCAATGGAGACTCTACTGGACAAGACAGAGTTTGCATATCCATCAGTTACCTGCAACTTAAAAAGAGGTGCAAAATAGCTCAAAGATAATAAAACGGCTTGGAACCAGACTTCCCAGAAGGGTGTGCTATGGACAGTGTACTTCAATGAAATACGATTTTTCCCTATATTTAGCATATCCAAAAATGCATTAAGAGGCATGCACTGCTGAACAAAAAGTCGCCAAGGCTTGGAATCCTCCCTTTGAGAATGGAAGCCCTCACCAATGCTCTTAAAATTACACTAATGAGTGCTCTTAAATTATACTTTTTCTTTACTATGATCAAACTGGGAGGTAGTATCTGAGCATCAAAGATAGCAATATGTTTTTGGCTACTTATCTCCAGTGAAGCCTCACAGGGGTTATTTCTTCTTTTATGTCTCAGTTGAATTGTATAAAATATAGTAGTTATCTCTTATCATTGTCACCTGAGTGAGTTGTCTGTTGACATTCTGGCTATGGTATCTTTCACCATCAGTGATTCATCTCAACTTATTAAATGTTGACATAGATATTAATATCCAAGGGTCAAGACTTAATTTCTGTCCTATTAAGAGGATGATTCAGCATCTAAATAATGGGATTGCATGATGTCAGAACCAGAAGGAACTGGAGAAATTATCTGATTCAATACTGTATTTTACAAATGAGGAAGGGGGCCTGAGAGGGGAAGTGATTTGCCAATCAAGGGCCAGTGGCACAACGGGAGCTAGCACCCAGGAATGCCATGCTGACATTGTTTGTTTTGCCTTTTGGCAGCTGCATCTGAACCAGCCACCATAGTCCCTTTGGTATCCTCCTGTAGTCCTCTGTTTTCCCCACCACAGGACCGTTTTCCCTACTCCTAATGTTCCTGATGCTTAATTCTCATGGGTTTGTATGCTAATTTCTAGTTAAATAAGGAATTGATAATGGATGAAGCTCTAATTCCAGAGACTATTTTGCCTTGGATATGAGAGTCTTGAAAAGCCCATCAGAATTAAAAATAATAATAATGAATTTCTTATGGTGAAATGACAGTCTTTGTGAAGAATTTAAAACATGTCTGCAATTCTTTGATATTCCAATCACCAAGAGGTGGAGTTTAATTTCTCTTTCTTGAATATGCTTTCAATGATTCAGATTTTCTGAAGATTAGAATGTACTCAGAGTGACTCTGCTGACTTCTGCTGGGTCCTCAAAAGTCATAAGACTTCAGATGTAATGTATGGTGATTAACATAACATAATAAAATAAATAAATAAATAAATAAAAATGAGGAAAACTCCAATGGAAAAAAAAGAAAGTCATAAGACTTCTGCCTGGCTTTCTCTTGGGACACGTGCTTGTGCAGGTCACAGCTTCCATGGAAGAAGTCAGCTACCCTGATTGCCGTGCTGGAAAGACCATCTGGAGAGACCACACAGAGAGATATTTCTGAGGCACCCCAGCATGTCCTTCCTACAGACATTTGAATCTTCCAAAGGACATGAGCGAAAAAATCTTCAAAATGACACAGATTCCAAGCAAGAACTGCATGACTAAGCCTGGTCAACACCCAGAACTGTGAAAAGTAGCAATAATAAATAACCATTGTAGTTCAGTTTGTGATGGTTTGTTACACATCATTTAGATCACCAGAGCAGCCCCTTTGAGAAGCAGGGAATATTTGGGTCCTGAAAACTTCAGTCTAGTCATAAAGAAGATTGTTAAGGTACAGAGGAGTCTCTAGTTAACTAGCATGCTGTTCCCATTTCTACAGCTTGACTGCATATATAAGCTCATTACAGTAATTCACTTTTCAACAGGAAAGATTGAAGTGATGATAAGACCCAGACACTCACTAAGCATAGGTCCCTGTTTCCCATGGCAGCCTTCATTTACTGTGAAGCCATTTTCCTCATTGCTTGGTAGAGCACGCTACAGGAGCAGTATAATGAAATAGAGCATACTTGCCCATGAAACCTTTGCCCAACACAATTCCATGCACCTTGAAAAGCCAAAGATGATCTAATTTTTGACATAAAAACACATTGATCATTTTGCAGATGTAAACTGGTTCAGGGAGATGAAATGATTTGTCTGAGACCTCCCCATATTTCTGCTGCACATGGTTTTGAATGCCTGGACCTTTCTTGTGTTTCTCTCATTGGACTTCAAAGGTTCAGTTCTCTGCCTATTAAGTATCTCAAGAATCTAAAACCAGTAGAAAGCTTCAAATCTCCTTTCAAAAATGGATTTTAGATTGTAAAAACATCAATGACAGTCAAGTTTCCTCTATCGATGTTTCTTTGCTTCTCCTTTTTTCATTCATTGACCAGATGTTTATTTTATAGACATTTCCAAGCAAGCACTTCAGTGTTGGATCAGCCCCCTACAGAAAGTGCCAAGACCTGTGTTAGGACCTGAAGAGCACCCAGTGCTGAGTGAGAATTCAGCAAATAGGGGAAAACGTTCCTTATAGTAATGTTTCAATAAGAAAAAAACCCTGACAAGTGCCTTTAAATATAAGAAGAAGCAGGGCTCCAGTCTGAAGCAACATGACCAATATATTTCATTGCAATTACGTCACCATAACCAGATGATAAATAGTGCCAGTCCTCGACAAAATTGTGAATTCTCTCTTTGTCAGTCTCAGTATCCTCTTTATATACCTTTTTGTTCTTTTAGCTCTCTTCTCTTACCTTTCAAGCCTCCCAAGCTTTCCTGTTCTTCTCACCTACCTTCTCTACCATTCTGATTGTCTCCTGAATATCCATTTCTTCCTTTTCTTTGTATAACAACTTTGTTATATGAGTGACAATGATATATCCTCAGCTTCAGGAGGATCCTATTTGCTACACCTAAACCTAATCAGCTTCAGGATGACCTTAAACTAGCTAACATCACTGAATCTTTGAGACACAGGATAAGTACAGTGTTTGTTGGAAGAAGCCCTCTTTTCCCCATAACTATGAGCAAGGAAGATGTAATACGGTTACTTTTAGCACTCCTTTCAAAAAACCAGGTGGTAGATAAGGCCAACACACTGAAAAGAACAGAGTCAAGAAAATCATGGAGAAACCAAGATAGAGCCCTGATAAGACAACTCCAGAAGGCCACCTTAATTTCAGTTATGTGATCAGTTATTGCATAAGCTAGTATGAGTTTTGTTTTCTCTTCCCAGCAACTGAAGGTATTCTAAAAATCAATGATAGTATCACATCTCTTCCCTTACAAGGTCCACTGGAGCTTCCATTTTTGGTAATATTGTAGAGTGCATTGTTTGGACCAACATTTTGAGGGAAATCAACTCAAAATGCCAAATAACCTATTATAAACATCTTCTTAAAAGCATCAAACAGATGATAAAGTGTTAAAAAATTATTAGGACAAAATCTCAGTGAAATCTATAACCTGAGCATTCAAGATGCTTTTATCCTAAGGACATTGCAAAGAAAGCAAAACTGAGCATGCATTATGAACACTTCTTTGGACAGGACTATAGAATTCATGAATGATGAATATGAACTTCAAAGCCCAGGTCTCCCTTATGGTGAATGTCTAATAGGAGACTCTGTCTCTTTAAACATGGAACCCCCTACACCTATCCCTTAAAGTAAGGGAGAGCCAGAAGTACACTTCCATCCACTTTCTATCTTGAGGAAATTGTAAAAAAATTTGCCTTGGTATTGAACAGAATGGGAGTATGAATGTCACTGAGAAGCTGGGACCATAGCAGGGCCTCATTTGTACCTGGGGCCCAAATTACCATTATTTGGATTATCTCCTCCCAAAAAAAACAAAAAGAAATTTTTGCAGATTTCTAGATAGAATGGAACAATATGACAGACAGCATGAACATTTGTGAAGAAAGTGGTCTCTGACCTGAGCGTGAAGAAAAAGTTGTGGTGGTGGAGGGCTTTTCATAGAGAAGTGGCCCCATGTAGGCTCATTTGATGTGGCCAATCAGGAGATGCACCTAGTCTTTGATGAAAATCTCCTTTGTCACATTTGCTGTCCATTGCCTATTTCTTAAGACTCAATGAGGATGAATGAGAACATCAAAAGAGGTTGGGGAAGGCATATTAAGAACATGATGTCCCCAACAGGGCACCAAAGAACTGCAGTGTTTTGAGAGCTCTTCTTTTGGAATTTGGGAGAGAGAAAAAGACTTGAGTTGTGATGGTATTGAACTTTACCTCAGCCTTGTGCCCCCAGAAACAGTGATAGTTAAATTCTCCCACCTTTTGTGTTCTGGGAAATGTTTGACCAAGAAGGATTAGTTTGCCCTCACATATTTTAAGATAAGACCAGTCTCCATTCTCTCCTGACTCCCATAGACTTACAGATGACATTAGTACGTTAGTACGGAGGGTATTAAGAAAAAACAAACGAGAAGAAAAAGAATATAAGACATAAATTGGAAAGTGCATGTACTTGGAATTAGGCCAGCATTTGAATGCCAGGCTGTGTGGCTAACTAGCTGTGTGATTTGGGGTGAGCTTGGTGTAATTGCTGTTCCCAATGGATACTTCTTTTACTCTTCCCGCTAAATCTTGGCCATCACTCAAGCCACACATCTTGTTTTAGGCTTTTTGTGTGTTAGTGGGTATATCTGGTTCTAGTCCAAGACCGTATCCATTTCTCCCTCCCAGTGATCACTGTAAGCTATCCTGATTTGCCATTGAAACCTGTGCTATCACAAGAAATTATTTTAAGTTTAATTTGTGAATGCAGAGAAGTGGAAGCAGGAGCTTATCAGGAACGACCTTATAGTAACTTCATTTTTTTCTTTGACAGAGACTAGATGGGTAAGTCAGAGATTTGTGGTAGAAACAGGGCTCCACCCTCGTCAAGGCATTTGGCAATGATATTTATTATGGATGAGAGGAAGATGTAAGATGGATCACAATGAACTCAGGTGGATGTGAGCTAATAATAAAAATCCTGAAAGGATGCCAATGTAAAAAAATCTGTTTCAATGGAAAACTATGCATTGTCCGCATATAGCACATCTGTATTCTCTACAAATGATACAGCCCTTCTGAGTTATCAGATTCTAGTCTTTTATTGTCTTTCAGCTATTTTATGACTCTTTAATTTGTTAGCCATGCAAATTCTGTCTTGTCCAGTAGAATTTTGAGTGCCTTCCTTCTGGTGGAAACATCAGTTTTGCCTCCATTACAATTCAGTAACTTTACTCTCAGTATATATTTGTCCTCTTAATCTTTTCCTTTGAGTTGTTTATAACATCTGCCCAATTCTCTCATTAAGTGAGTAAAATATAATCTTTTAATACATGTTCATTTTTTATCATTTTTAGAGTCTTAATTTTACCTTGTTTCAGAAAAAAATGAGAACTGAGAGCATTGATACTATATTATACAATACTGGGACCAGGAATACTTTCCTGTGTCTATAGTCAACTAGCTATGCCAGAAAACAGCCTGCTCCTGGAAGATAATTAAAATTGCTTATTTGGCCAGGTGAACAGATTTGCTTTTCAAGGCTCCCTTGAAGACCCTTAATCCATTAGCCCACCGATTGAAAGCTATTAACATCACAAACTACCCAACTGCATCAGTTCCCTGCCATGGTGGATTTAAAATAATCCAGCCCAGGCACTAAAAATCCCAGAGGCACCCTTCCCTACATTCCTCCTTTTGACCAACCACTGGTTCTGTTAGAAAAGCAGCTTAGCCTTGGTATGGTAAGTTTAAAATCTCTCTTTTGCCTAATTAACAGATATTCTTGGTAGTCTGTGTGGGTGTGTATGGTAAAATGATTGACAGTGGGAATTATAATTATCAGCTGCTTCTACCAGATGACATATACTAGGTGCTCAGTTTGGGATTATGTAATCAAATTGTCTTTTTTTTTTTTAAGCAAAAATCAGGTCAGGTCTGCACTCCATACTAGGGATCCAGATCAGGATCTGCCAACATGTAGCAAGGTGTTACATATATACGTATATTAGGTGCCCAAAAAAGTATTTGAAAGTATTTGCCAATGGTAAGAGATCATTTTTTCCTAAAAACCCCGTAACTTGAGAAAAAAGTCTAAATAAAATAAAACATCAGATGTAGTTACAGGTTTGTATGAATAAAAAGAAGGGTATGTATTACACATGCAAATATTCTCTACATTTAAATATGCAGAGAAAGTACAGTATAGTTCATTTATTTCTTTCTAACTAAAATGATCTGATCTTTCTCTTGAATGCCCCCAAATTCTCTTCCTTCCAATACTAATCCCAGTGTTTCTATGTCCCCCTTCCCCCCTCTAAGGGTCCCAGCTACAGAGGAGGGAAACTGAGGCATCTGTGGCTTTACCTCCTCAAGCTCTTTCTTTCCACAGTTACCAGAGCTCAGAAGTCTTTGCTTCTACTTCTTATCTACCCAGTACTTCCCTAATGTAAAATCCAAAAACAAATTCAAAACAAAGGGTGTGCAAGGACTTTTCTAGAGTACACATGCACAAAATACTTGAGAAAATAAATTTCCAGGTCCTCCATTTCTTTTAGGTACTCTTTTCAAATTTGATTGGCCTGAGGAAGCACCATGATTTTGTTTCCACCTCATCTCTCACAGTCTCCGCTCTCATTTTAGCAAAGCAAACTGTTCATTTCCCCAGCAGTAATCTCTCCATGGCCTCTGGGTATGAAACACTGCAGCACACTGAACTAAGAGACGATTACAACTGATTGAAGCAAGACAAACTCTGACACCTACAGCTACACAGAGATTAAACTAGCCTATCACCTAGCCAGATAATATAAAGTCTCCCACCAGCTCAAAATATTTGATGAAAGGAGGAAAAAATGAGGATTATTTGTTGATTAATGAGCATCTGCCTAATAACAACTAAAAAACCTAAATTCCTTCCGTGATTCAGGCACTTTGCTTAAATTATTATAATTCCACAAGAATTCTCCTTGTAGCCCTCATTTTACAAATCAGAAAAGTGAAGCCGGAAAGCTGAAGACATAAGGCCGGAAGTTGGTAGGACTCTGAGCCCAGACAGGCCGGCCAGCCCCACCTGAGCAAGCTGCCTCCAGTGCCCAGAGCTTTCCTCACCCTGCCTTCAGGTGGGAAGTGGAGGGAAGAAGCAAATGAACCCAGGAAAGTCTGAGCTTCCTTTCATAAACCAGATACTGGAGTCTTCATGAATTTCAACCAGTGTTTGAAAGAGCCAGTGAGAAAGAATGTATATAGTTAAGGAATAGCAATAGAGACACAGAGGAGACCTTCATTCGGTACATTTCTGAACATGTAAAATGTTTTACTGATTTGCTTCCTAATGAATGAATGAATGTAACACTGGGCTCAGGTGTTAAACAGGTGCAGCACTAGAGGGAGAATCTGGAGACCACTCAACTGCCCTAGTAGGCCTCAGTGACACGGTACAAATTATAGATTTATAAACTGCCCTGGTGACAAAAAGTATGCAGATAGTTTATGCATATGAGTATTTATAGGCATATACAAAACTTATGAGTAAAAAAAACTTTAAAGTTTTTTTTAAAAAGTGAAGTACCAGAATCTTCCAAAACTCATTTTAGCTTTTGCTCAAGTCCTAAAAGCTCTACATTATTTTTATAGTTTCTTCTGTTACTAATATTTTTTTTCTTAATCTTGGAAAAAGATTAAAAATAAGGTAAAGTTCAAAGAAGAAAATAAGATCCTTGATAACCCACAGTTAATCACCGATAATATTATGATCTTTCTTTCTATGTAAATGTATGTATATATAGTATAAAATTGCCAAATTTATAATTATATCATATATTCATTTATGTGGATACATGTATTTATAAATATATATACATATTTTTACTTCCTTTTTTTGTCCTTAAAATTCTATCACAAGCATTCCCCCATATTCAAGAAGATACTATTTTTAACGGCTATGTAATATTCTAGCATGCACTTATACCACAATTCAGATGACCAAAATTCTATTGATGGACATTTAAAATTCTTCCATTTGTTAGTGTTATAAATAATGGGAAGAATCAGCACTCTTTAAAGCCTCCCCCATTTTTTAATTAAAAAATTTTTTTTTTAATCAATAGAGGGGCACCTGGGTGGCTCAGTCGGTTAAGCGGCTGCCTTCGGCTCAGGTCATAATCCCAGGGTCCTGGGATTGAGCCCCGCATCGGGCTCCCTGTTCAGCAGAGAGCCTGCTTCTCCCTTTCCCTCTGCCTGCGGCTCTGCCTACTTGTGCTATCTCTCTGTCAAATAAATAAATTTTAAAAAATTTTTTAAAAAAATCAATAGAATATTTTGTAATTATGGAAGTGTTTTATTCTGCCTTGTCCAGTAACCACTAACCACATGTGGCTGTTGAGTTTATGCTTTGTGGTTAGTGCAACTGAGGAACTGAATTTTTCATTTATTTAATTTTAATACATTTAAATTTAATTACTCACATGTGACCTTATTGGTCAAAGCCCAGCTTGAGTTTAGTGCACTACTTTAGGTTATTTGCTTGTATGCAGGAATACCCCCATCTTGTGGCCTTCTAGAATATTGCCTTTAAAATTGTTTGAAACCAAGGTGTATTTGCAACTGTAAGCACAATTTGTAGTTATAACTTCATGATGTTCTTGGATCACAAGAATATACCTAATAGCTTATATAAGGTAACTACAAATTTAAAGATTGACATTGCTGAGACACAGTAGGTTCTCAGGTTGAATGAAGTCACATTGGTACAATTAGTGCCTTGACAAATCAAATTTGCTTTGCCATTTGAGATAGTCACTCTTTTGGTTGATCTTTTAATGAACAGCTGAAATCTCTAAGAGTGACTGACACATAAAATTAGGCCCTTTATTTGTTTTGCTATTCAAAAGTCTTCTTTGTCTTAAAATATTATTTAAAACTTTTATTCTCCTAGCAGCTTTTCCTGTTTGTCTTCACATTAACGTCTACTGATATTCCTGTTCTACAGATCCACTCAGCATTTTTGTTATAGAGTCCATATTGTAAATTCTAGTCTATTTGTCCTATATCTCCAGCTGATTGAACTCTTAATCCTTCCTCTAAATCTAGTATGCAGTTCTCAAAATTGGCCTGATATATGTGTATGTGGGTATATATATACACATCTATACATATATGTATATTTATGTGTCTTTTGAATATATGAATTATTGGTGATTTAAAGAGGAGCAAAATTAAGATCCACCTTAACCCCAACTAGGTTTCTAACTAATTAGAGAGAGACAATGGTCAAAAACAGGTGAAGACAAAAACATCAGCTTCACTACTGATAGAGTATTTTTTTAAGTTTTTTTTTATTATAATTCCAGTTAGTTAACATACAATGTTATATTAGTTTAGTGATTTAACATTCCATACAATGTCAGGTGTTCAGCACAGGTGTACCCCTTAATCCCCATCACCTGTTTCACACATTTCCCCCCCTCCCACCCACCTTCCCTCTGGTAGCCATCAGTTTATTCTCTATAGTTAAGAGTCTGTTTCTTGGTTTGTCTCTCTCTTTCTCTTTTTCTTCCCTTTGCTCATTTGTTTTGTTTCTTAAATTCCACATATGAGTGAGATCATATGGTATTTGTCTTTCTCTGACTGACTTATTTTGCTTAACATTATACTGTCTGGCTCCATCCATCTCATGGCAAATGGCAAGATTTCATTCTTTTTTTATGACTGAACAATATTCCATCATATATATGATGTATATGATATATCACATCTTCTTTATCCATATACAATCAATAAACAATGCTTCCGTATCTTGGCTATTGTAAATAATGCTGCTATAAACATAAAGATGCATGTATCACTTTGAATCAGATTTTTTTTTTATTGTTTGGGTAAATACCCAGTAGTGTGATTGCTGGATTATATGGTAGTTCTATTTTTAACTTTTTGAAGAAACTCCATACTGTTTTCTACAGTGGCTGTACCAGTTTGCTGATAGAAGTATTTTTTAAAATATGACTTTGTGATATGGCAATGATAGTAATTCTAATATTGAACTTCAGAATTAGACTTTTCTAACTACTCACAAGCAGTCCTGGAAACCATGGGCCTCCCTCAATGGCAGGTCCCTGTAAAAATTATCTGCCATAGAGGCAGACCAGAGGGGTACATATTATGAGCAGCTGGTCCCAGAGAGAAGAGATGGATGGAGAATGGAGGGAGGGCAGGAAGAAAAGAGTCTACTGTGAGCAGGGCAGGTGCCTCACACTCATAATTCTACTTTGGGAGAAAGATTTAAAGGCTGGGCAGACTGTTTATGGTAACTCCCTTCTCAGAGCAACTAGAATATTGACAAAAAGTATTCACATGAATGGAAATGAATACATGATATTCTAATATGATATTGGTGAAATTTTAGCTGTTCGGTGAAGTAATTTCAGCTTCACCTGAGAGCTGTTGAGAAGAATAGATATTTATCCGTCTTTGTATAGCTCTGCACATTATTGTTCATCTTTTCCAACCTGAAGGTATCATAAATTAGGTGAATGTAATAAATCACTCTAAAATGAGACTAAATACTGATGTCAGACTTATTCCTCCCAAAATGCTGCTTCAGTTTGCCTGGGAAACGTTGAAAACTCAGTTTGCCTGGGAGACTTGTAGCTCAAATAGAAAAGAATTGGCTCAAAAGTCATATTATAAAACTGTTTAAATCCATCCAGTTACAATATAAAGGGAAAAAATCAGTAACTGCATAATAGTACCATAGCAATAATGATAAGCTACAACATAAAATAGAAATATTTTATTCACAACAGCAAAAAAGTATAAAATTCTAATTGTAGGAATTCACCCTAGGGATATACGTGCCATTGTACATAACGGTTTATGATAGGGATATTCATCACAGGGATGTTTATAATCATCCTCATAAAATTATGGTGATAGATGTTTTTAAATGTGCTAACTTGGCAAAATTTTTAAATTTTCTGACAACCCTATATTGTCCCCAGCACTAAAGACTCACCAGTCCATGAAACAATAAATCTGAGAGCAATTTTATTAGATCTACTAATATGTCATTCTAGGAATTGGTATTAGAGATAATAATTTGTATCTTTGTAGCTTATAGGCAACCCAGCCAGAGATAATCTTCTCTAGTGAGAAGGGATGCCAGGAAATTCACTTTGATTTGAGTCATTAAAGGTGAGCACCCCATTTGCCACCATCAAATATCCCTGAGAATATTTGTGATCACTGAGGATAATCACTCTTAGAAATGTAGGAGGTATAGGCAATTGTTCAAAAAAGGATTTAATTGGGTCTTTTCTGTGTCAAGAGATTAAATGGCAATGATGCCCTATTCCAGGACAGGGTTCTGAGAACAGGCTGTGCATCACCTGGAAATACCAAGATCAGAATCCATAATAATGGCTTCAAATAATGAGAGTCAAAGCATGGTGCTTCTTTGACTAAGCCTAGCACCAGGGTCAGGATGGCAAGCACAAATGCTGCCAGTCAGGCATTATAAAGGTTTGTATTGGGCTGGTGTAAAACTGAGAGACAGTAATGTTTGCCATGAAATGTGTGCTGCCAAATAAACCACTTCTGACAGTTGAATTTGGCCCACAGGCAACCAGTTTGTGACCCTTGACTGAGATAGAGAGTTAATCTTCCTTCAAAGAATCACAACTGACTGTGTAGCAATCTGGTCCAGATAGGCATTCTGTATACTGGGCATTCTGGTTCTGTTGTATGGAGAGGACCAGTGTCAACAGTGACACCATGTGGCAGTAAAGAGCAGTGGCAATGTGACTTCACCTCTCAGTAGAGACCTGATTCTCTATTAATAGAACAGGTGAGGTGGGGGTGGGGGCGGCTTCAAAATTTAACCAGGAAAGTACTAGATAGAGCAATTCATGTACAGTGTAGTTTTAGAGCATTCATATCATTTTCAGAGGTTCCTCTCACCTTCCTGCCTTTCCGTCCCTCCCTCCCTCCCTCTCTTCCTTCTTCCTTCCTTCCTTCCTTCCTTCCTTCCTTCCTTCCTTCCTTCCTTCCTTCCTTCCTTCCTTCCTTCCTTCCTTCTTCCTCTCTCTCAATCTATCCTTTTCCCCTCATTAGTTTGTGAACTATCTCAGGGTACATTATGAGATCTCACTTCTCAGACTGGAGATTTAGCAGAGTGGATACTATGTCTTCCTAACTACATGAGGTAGTTACTAAGAGTGGGAGTTTCATTCCCTCAAGGTTCTAAACTGCTTCCCACCGGTACATGCTAATGGTATATCCATTGTTCAGAATGCACTCCACAGATAGAACTCTTTGTGCCAACTGCCTCCATAGCCACCAATTGCTTATCTCCTTTTTATTCTCATACCCCACTTTCCCACATCCAGAAATATGAATGCAATATTGTTGACTGGTACATGAGCTAAACTGACAGTTGGTGGCACTGCTTCTCAACCAAAATTCCTAATGCATAAGAATAAGAAATTTTATTTCTTCATTCACCACAAGAGGTGATCTAAACTCTAAGGACATGAGAATTGCTAGGGTAACAGATTTCTGAACCCAGCCCCTTAGAACAAATAGAATAGGTCTTGAAATCTGCAGGTTTAGTATTCCAAGTGATTCCAATTCGGGTAGTACATAAATCACATTTTTTGAATTAAAGACATGGGGTGACAGGGCTTCAAATTCAAGAATAGGATGGGATAAATTTTCCTTCAGACATATCTTTCTGATCTGAGAGGTTTGCCAAAGTCTTCAGTGATACTGTGCTTCTATCATATATACATATGGATATAGACATAGATAGATACAGATATAGATATACTTATATATGTGTATATATATATATAGAGAGAGATACATTTATAGGTGATATGTATATATAAAAACTTATGTCTACTGATTGTCAAGCAGTCTCAATTCTCTTAATGATTCCCTTTCCATTCATGAGTAAGATCAAAATGAATATTCATTCTACCCAACAGTGAGTGGCTGAGATTGTTATATATGTGTTTATTGACCTTATTTCTAACATTTAACATTCATTTATGAGCATTTTAAATCATACTGAAAACTTAAAAACTTAAAAATAAAAAATAAATCATACTGAAAACTAAAACATTTTTATCATGAACACCCAAATACCTACCACCTAGATTCTGCAATAAATATTTTACTATCTTTGTTTCATCAGTTATCTATATACCTATGCATTCCTCTGTTTCCATCAATCTATCTTATTGTTTGATATATCTTATTTTAATATAGGTTGGAGACATCAATACAAATACTTCATTATGTATCTTATTAACTAGAGTTCAAGATGTGTTTATGCTTTTTAATATAAAATTTCTATACAGTGAAATGCTTACATCTATTGGATATCACTCAGTGAGTTCAGACACCCGTATTTACCTGTGCAACCCAATTCCTTATCAACATGCAGAACACTACCATCATCCCAGAAGTTCCCTCATATACTTTCCCATATGAGTAGATCCTCAACTCCATCTCTCAGAGGCAGCCATTGTTGTAATTATTTTCCACTATAACCCAGGTTTGCTTCTTCAGATTACACATAAATGGAATCATATATTAAGATTTTTGTGTGTGTGTGTGTAAGGCTTCTTTTATTTAGCGTGTTTTTTGAGATCCATCTATGTTGTTGTGAATAACAATAGTTTTTTTTTTCTTTTGTATTACTAGATAGTATTATAATCCACAAATATACTAGTTTGTGTATCTGCTATATTTGATGGAAAACCAGGCTGTTTCCAACTTGGGGCTATTATGAATAATCCTGCTATGAACATTCAGGTGTAAATATTTTGTGGAAATATACTTTTATTTCTCTTGGATTAGTACCTAGTAGTAGAATGGCTAGGTCAAAAAGGAGGACTATGTTTAGTTTTATTTAAAAAAATGCCAGAATTTTTAATAAAGTAGTTCTGTCATCTTAACCATTTTGATTTCCCACCAACAATATATGAGAGTCCCAGTTGCTCCATGTACTCAGTAACAATAGGCATTGTCAGTCTTTTTAATTTTAGTCATTTTGATATCTAACAGTATCTTAGACTTTTTAAATTTTATTGTGTTAGTATCTTAGACTTTGACCTAAATGTCAGCTTTTCTTTTTTTTAATGAATCATGTGGCTTGATTTTATATTCAGAGCCATCCAAAAATAACTTCTAAAAATGTGTTTGAATGTCTACTCTTATGTGTAGAATTACTAGGAGATGTGTGAAAGGTGAAAGAGAAAAATAGCCCCTATCCTTAAAGAGCTTACATTCTTAACATCCACAACACGAGACAATAAAATACAATGTCTGTGTGACTAAACTGGATGCAAGTGGTGCAAGATTAGAATAAAGATATCATTGCAAGAGTCAATTGCCAGGGAAGTCTTTAACCTGAAGATTGAAAAGTGAGTGCTATTTAGGTTATAAAATAAGATGAGAAATGAGGTTAGCATTCCACTGGGGAAAATAGCCAGAATGAGGCCCTAAACTCAGAACAAGCAAGCAGTATGGAAGAGAGATGGAAATGCCCCTGCAACTCCACGTGCAGACTTTTGCAGCGTTCAATTAGGCTGTCACGAATATAACACCACCATTAGATCCCATGCCAAGATTTAGTTGTCTGGTCATTTTTCCTGCTACCTGTTTTCAATCAAATGATTTTTTTATTTTACACCACAAAATTCAAACCCATATCTCAATGTACTAGTGAGATATACAGGACTTGCCCTATGTGATGAATGCCAAAGTCTTACATATGTTTTCTGTTATTTTGGACTTAGAAGCACCATGGGTAGCTCTTTACACATATGGAGGCAGCATTCTGAAATGAGTGCAATTTCGTCTTCCCTCTTTTTAAAATGGGCCTGAAACTTCTTTCCATCAGCTTTCATGCTATTTTTCGTCGGGAGCATATATGACATAGCACAAGAGAAAATAAACTTTGTAGTCAGTCAGATACACATGTGATTATGGTCTGTCTCTTGAGCAAGTTCGACTCATATACCTCAGCTTCCTCATCTCTAAAATCAAGATGAAGGTAGAGCCCACCTCGTTGAGCTGTTGAGAAGATTACACAAGATAGTGTATGTTAAGTGCTTAACGCAATCCCTGGCTCAATAAATGTCAGTTATTTTTATTATGTTCTTTGATCATATTTGCCAATTTTGCCTGATTCCTTACTCTGTTATTCCTAGGTTTCGGGTATTAAATATGAAAGCATATACAGTGAGCATAACAGGCATTGTATTTAGATGTCTGAATTTGTTGACAGATTATTTTATATCTTCCAATGTAGCTCAATTAATATATGTTTCTCCTGATTTCTCCTCTTTAAAATAATAGTCCATTCATAGTTTTGAATATTTTAATATGAAATAAACAAATATAACTTGCTTTATTATAAGCCTGAAATATAATCAAAAGTCATGCCTGAAAAGAATATTGAATATGAAATATCAGGTGGGAGTTTCTCATATCGTGATTATGGTGGCAGGGCTCATGGGGATTTTTTTTGAGATACAAGTAACTTCATCTCTAGCAACAGGCGCTAATGCAACATAGATTTGTATTTCAAGGTACTGCCATGGCCTTTATTTTATTAATTGCAAAAACAAACAGCTGCTCAGATGGAGTGATCTGAGGGACTCTGGGACAAACTCTCTGCTAAGAAATGTCAAGCCTCTACCACCTGGCTGGCACACTGCCTGAAATTGCTGAGGAACTATCTGTTAAAATGAAAATATACCTGGGAAATTTAGCACATTCAGCAGTCTCTTGAGACCTTCAGACCTTAGAGTAAACTTATTAATCTGATGGATTTCCCGCTGACCTTAAGTGCCAGCTTTTGGTAGAGGATGAAAGGAAACTCCTTTGGATTTGTGGCAGTTCCCAGACAGCACAAACAAGTGTTTTCATTTAGGCATAGCAAACATCATGGTACAATGTATATAATGGAGCTAGGGATTGAAGGGAGGTAGGACTGGGAGTCAGAGGACATGGATTTAAATTTTATTCCATAATTTGATTTGTGTGCAGACTTGGTCGACCTTCAAATTCCTGAGACATGTGTTTCCTTACCTACACAATGGGGAAATTCATTTCTTTTCTAATATTCAGGGTGTTAGTGAGAATTAAATGAAGTAATATGCATGAAAGTCCTCTGGATACAGAAATGCATCTGATCTAATACACAATGTTATTCTTTTTGTAATGATTGCTAATGTAGAATCTTGTTGAGAAAATGCGTATTGAAGGATTGAAATAGGTAAGCATAAGACTGTTTATGCAGCAATAATTTGACTTACCATGAGTTTAGTGTTCTAAGATTAGGTTTTACTATTGCAACCATTACCCTGTTTGGTCTTTACAAAAACATGTGACTTAGACAGGACAGGTATTTCTGTCCCCATTTTACAGGTGAGAATGTCAAAATCAACACACAAAAGTCATCCTGTGCAGTATCTTTTCTCTCTGTACCCTACTGCTGGTAGAATAGCATGGTCAATGTCAAGAAGCTGAAGCTTACAGAAAAATATAAGAAAAAAGAGTACTTTTTAATATTTGGACCAAAAGAAGAAGGAAGAATGCTTTGTTAATTGAAACAGTTAGAGAAGTATTGGCACACTACAGTTAGAAAGGGAAATCCTCAAATGCATTGTGCTTTTAGGGAGAGTATTATTAAACTAAGGAAGGTGTAATATTTGACATATAGGCTCAGTGAGGAGACTAAAAATGAGACCCTTTATACTCTAAAAGATTTTAGAACTCCTGGTCAAGATAAATGATGTAGTCTAAAACAGAATACCAAACAGAAATGGTAAAAGAAACAAGGTATTATTATAAGACCAATCAGGTTCATGAAGTGTAGCTTATATCAGGCTAACCCAATTTTCTGAGCTTTTATTATTGTTGTTGGTAACATACTGCAAACTGGTTGGTTGATCAAAGGACAGAATTCTGTGACAATCCACGAGAAACCTTGTCACCTGTGAACCTCAGTTTATTAACAGCCACTCTTTGGATATCATGTTTCAGCCAATTATCAAGCTACCCTATTTACTTAATGTCCATAACTCATGTCTCCATCTTGACTGCAAGGATAAATCAAGAGATTTTTATCATATCTCAATAAAATATGATAATTTCATTAATCAACCAACTTTGGGCAATATGATATCAACCCTACCTCTGGGGGGGAACATGCTAGAGATTGAGTTCAACCACAGAGGCAATGAATCATCAATATTGCTTATGTAATAAAGTCTCAATAAAAACTCTTAACACTAAAGCTTGGGTGAACTTCCCTGGTTGGCAGTACTCTGTACATATTATCATAAGTTAATGACAGGAGAGTAATACATCCTAAGGATGCTTCCACCCAATGGAAGCTTCACTTTTGGAAACTTCCCAGACCATGCCCTATGTGCCTCTTCCTTTGACTGGTTCTAATTTGTATCTTTTTTCAATAATAAAACTGTAATCATAAGTATAAAGCTATCCTAAGTTCTGTGAGTCATTCTAGTGAGTTATCAAACTTGAGGGTGATTTGGGGAACCCTTCTAACTTTCAGATGAGGTGAGGGCAGTCTTGTGGAGGTTTTTTGACTTTGCAGTTTGCCTAACTGGGTATTCTCTGAAAATAAATTGCCAACATTCTGCCATTTCTTTTCTCAATTCTTCAGCACTTATTCCTGAAAACAAGCTTTTTTTCCTCTATAATCACAATAATAAAATAAAATCACCAAACATACGAGCCATATTCAAATTTCCCCACTTGTACCACAAAGGCATTTTAGAGTTATTCTAATTGGTTTTCAAGATGTTAATATTCATGATAAAATTGATACTAAAAAATAATATTATGCCCTCTTTTTTACTCGCTACCTTATCTGAAGACAAAACTGCCAGAGAAGAAATATGTAAAGAACAGAGAGGAGCATAGTTATGAAGAGGAAAACTTTTTTTTTTTAAGATTTTATTATTATTTATTTATTTGACAGAGAGAGTGAAAGAGCACAAGCAGGGGGAGCAGCAGAGGGAGAGGAAGAAGCAGGCCCCCTTTCAAGCTGGGAGCCTGATGCGGGACTCGATCCCAGGACCCTGGGATTATGACCTGAGCTGAAGGCAGATGCTTAACCATCTGAGCCACCCAGGCGCCCTGAAGAGGAAAACATTTTAAGACTAAATCCAGTCAGGGAAGCTGACCATAGATGTGTTGTGAGTGAAAGAACATTAACTGTTCATTAAGGCAGAGAAAATTGTAATTATGGGAAAGCATTGAAAAATGGCTTAAGCTTATTTTTTTTAATTGAAGTATAATTAACATACAGTATTGTATTAGTTTCAGGTGTACAACATACTGATCCAACAATTCTATGTATTACTCGGTGCTCACCACAGTAAGCGTAGTCACCATCTGTCACCATGTAAGGTTATTACAATATTATTGACTATACTCCCTATGCTGTGCTTTTAATCTCCCTTATTTATTTTATAACTAGAAGTTTGTGCTTCTTAATCCCCTTTATTATTTCACCCATCCTTCCACCTACCTCCACTCTGGCAACGACCAATTTGTTCTCTGTATTTAAGAGACTGTTTTTTGTTTGTTTATTTGTTGTTTGTTTATTTGTTTTGTTTTTAGATTTTATATATAAGTGAAATCATATGTTATTTATCTTTCTCTGACTTATTTCATTTAGGATAATACTCTCTAGGTCCATCCATGCTGTCACAAGGGACAAGATTTCATTTTTTTAATGACTTAGTAATATTCCAGTTTAGTATATGTGTGTGTGTGTCTGTGTATGTCTGATGGATACTTGGGTTGCTTCCATATCTTGGCTATTGGAAATACTGCTGCAATAAACACATAGGTGCATATATCTTTTTTAGTAAGTGTGTGTTTTCTTTGGGTAAATACCCAGTAGTGGGATTACTAGATCATATGGTATTTTCTGTTTTTAATTTTTTGAGGAACCTCTGTACTGTTTTCCACAGTGGCTGCACCAGTTTACATTCCCACTAACAGTGCACAAGGGTCCCTTTTTTCCACATCCTCACCAACGTTTGTTATTACTTATCTTTTTGATTCTAGCCCTTCTGACAGGTGTGGGGTGATATCTCACTGTAGTTTTGATTTGTATTTCCCTGATGATTAGAGAGGTTGAGCACCTTTTCACGTGTCTGTTGGCCATCTGTGTGTCTTCTTTGGAAAAATGTCTAATCAGGTCCTCTGCCCATTTTTAACAAGATTATTTGTTTTTTTGGTGTTGAATTGTATAAGTTCTTTATATATTTTCGATATTAACCCTCTAATGGATATATCATTTGCAAATATCTTCTCCCATTTCATTTTGTTGATGGTTTCCTTTGCTATGCAAAAGCTTTTTATTTTGGTGTTGTCTCCACAGTTTATTTATGCTTTTATTTCTCTTGCCGGAAAAGACCTATCTAGAAAAAATGTTGCTAAGGGTGATGTCAAAGAGATTGCTGCCTATGTTTTCTTTTAGGAGTTTTATGGTTTCAGATCTTACATTTAGTTCTTTAATCCATTTTGCGTTTATTTTTGTATATGGTGTGAAAAAGTGGTCTGGCTTCATTCTTTTGCATGCAGCTGTTCAGTTTTCCCAGAACCATTTATTAAAGATACTGTCTTTTCCTCATTGTATATTCTTTTCTTTGTTGTAGATTAATTGACCCTACAAAGAAGGTTTTATTTCTGGACTCTCTGTTCTGTTCCATTGATCTATGTGTCTGTTTTGGGGCTAGAACCATACCGTTTTGATCATTTCAGCTTTGTAGTATATCTTGAAATGTGGGATTGTGATACTTCCAGCTTCGTTATTTCTCAAGATTGCTTTGGCTATTCAAGGTCTTTTGTGGTTCCATACCAATTTTAGAAGTATTCATTCTAGTTCTATGAAAGTTGCTGTTCGTATGTTGATAGAGATTACATTGAATCTGTAGATTCTTTGACTTAAGCTTTTGAATGAGAATCATCTCAACTTATAATAAAATAGTTCTTTCTATGTTTTACTGTGGCAGGCATAATTTGGGATAGTGAAAGTCAAAGGAAAACTAAGGATGTGTTATCCTAATATTACAGAAAGATGCTAGCATTCTCTAAAGTGAGCAATTGCAGGATCTGAGTGTTTCTTCCCTTTGACTATCTTATCTCAAAGTCCTGCTCTTTGTGTACCTGTTTTAAGCAACAGTTTGTTGAGCCCATTCCATGTGCTAGGCACTTATTTGGCAGGTAAAAGCACAGGTAAAGTTCTTCCTGAAAATCACATTCAAGAAAGAAAAGAAAAAATACTGAATGGGTAATTAAACTATAATTAGTTGTTTGAAGGAGAAATACAGAGTACTATAGATGCTTTTAATGAGGATCTTAATGAGGTTAAGGGAGTGCCTTCCCAAGGAAGCAACCTTTAAGCTGAAATCCCAAAATTAGGATTAACCAGGGAAAGGGAGGAGGTGTAAATAATAGGAAAAGGGAACAGGGAATAGCTTATGAGAACAACACATGAGGCAGGAAAGAACCTTCCATATGGGAGGACAAATTCTTGAAATGGTTAAATTTGTTCTTTGCCCCTTATGTTCCTGTGTTCCCCCTTTGCCAATTTGCTACTACTTCTTCTCATCTCCCTCTCCTTTATTTTTTCTTTCCGTGTTAGTTCCTTTGCTTGTTTCTGAGATCTTAGGCAGTGGATAAGACCAGATGGCAGGGTCTAATAGTGCAAGGGAAGGTTTAGGTTTTACCCTGGCACCCCCAGGGAATACCTTGATTGCAGACCTTATGCCCACTCTTAGCTCAGCTGCTTCCATCTTTGCCCTTCTTCACTTTAGGGAATTACTTATTGGCTCTGGGCCTCATTTGCTGTGTGGACTTTGGAGACTGTGTTTTGCTTGCATATTGTCTGTAGGTGGATTGTTTCAATGCAAGCTACATGTTTTCCCATTTAATCTCTTCCTGAGAACTTCCATCAGGAACTCCATCTTCAGTTTAACATCATCTCTCCTGGGCTTCATCAGTCTCATCTCTGTGGTGTTCGGAGGAAGTTTGCATTATGTGCATACCATAAACAATTTATTTTAGTGCAGCATTTGATCCAACACTGTAAGATCCTCCTTGGATGCTAATCACATACAAACTGACACAAATAATTGACTTGGCTTTTATTTTGTTTTTACTATGATTTTTGGCTCTTGTTTCGTTTGGCTAGTTTGATTCAGGCACAGGCCCCAGTTTGTGTAAATTCATTTTAAGAATGTTTGTACAGCTACCCAGATAGGCTCTAAGGAGCAAAGGAAGAACTCCTAGCATAGTAAATATGTAGAAAGACAATCATGCCATTCACAGGGCTCTTGCAAAGTGGAACGACCTGTCAATTCTAACAACAGACTGTAGATCTTTAAAATAGAAGTTCCACAATAGCAGGAATTTCATTGACTTCGTTTACTGCTGTTTCTTGCGATTATAGCAGCGTCCATCATGTTGTGGTCATATAATAAATATTGAATAAATGGATGCATAACTAGCAATAACAGAATTTAGAGACAATAATTTATAAAGAAATCAGTGTACATACTATTTAGGGTTTCTTCTCCTAATGAGATGTATTACACACAAACATATATTATTATCTATTTATGAGTCTTTAAGTTCTGTGCCTTCCTAAGGATAGGCCTGACCCAAACACTTCTAGGTAGGCCTGTTCTGGGGATCATTTCAGGATCAGCTTTACCTTTGGGGTGATGCATTTGGTATCAATTCAAAGTGTTTCCATCACTGGAAATGGAATTCTATTTGACTTATTCTTTCAGTTCCTTTGATTTATGTCATTGAAACTGCCATGGAAGTGACCGGTGATTGGACAAAATCACTAAATGGCTTTTTCAAGTGGGGTAGATACTGCTGGGTTGGTTGGTCCCATCCCCAAATGTCTCTACTAAGGTGCTGGGTTTCTCCAAGTATGGACTGTGGTCTTGATACTATTCTGTCCACAGTTCAGGTGGCAGAGATCTTACCCCAGAACTCAGGAACTTAGTCATGACAAACGTCAAGGCATTTCAGAGTTCAGGGGGGCCACTAACTCTAGCCTGTTTCTTGATGCCTAGTGCCTATTCCATAATCCAGCTGTCTCCTAGAACCCATCATTATGCTGAACATTTTGATTATTGCTTTATGGAGCTAATATGATTTTTTCCAAACTGATTTCTTAGAAATTATGGAAAGAACCCAGGACTGGGAGATATAAGTTCAAGATCCCAATCCTAGAGTTATACCTTCTTGGGTAAGTCTTTTACCATTGCTGGGCCTCATTTTCCCTCCCTGTTTGAGGATATGACCAAGGTGGTCTCTGTAGTCTCTTCTGGCCCTTAATCCTGTGGTTCTATCCTGGATCCTAGGAAGATCCAGACCAGCTATACTGCTCCATTTTTATTGCTAGGAAAAGTGTTTTTTTTATCCCATTGATGTTATTTAATTTGCTTTTTGTCCTGAGTCCCTTTCATTTTCTATAATTTACAGCTGAGTCTCCATGTGAGGCATTGTCTGTATATGATATATTTGGTTTTTTTTTTTCTACCATCTGCCAGACTGTCATACAAATCCTCAAGAATTAGCTGTCAGTGTCTTCCTTCCCTCTGTTAACATTTCCAGTATCAGCAACAGGACCTAGAGGCCCTTTTGCTCGAGGACTGGAGTGAAAAACAGCAAAAAGGATGAGACAGAGGGAAGATGGAATAAACATCAAAGTTATGGTTTCAAGTGGTAGTTGTGTTACAAGCAGGTTTACATATAAACACTCTGTTGGTTTGATCTCATAAAGCTGAGGAGCCATACTAAGTGCAATTCCAAAGTCATCATTCTCTTCCTTCCATAGAGAGAGAAGAAATCACAATTGACCTCAAAATCTAAGACAGGAGGAAGTTTTTACAATTTCTTTGACACCATACTTCCTAATTTCTATTTGCTCAAGCTCCAGTTGAGACAGAAGCTGAGGATGCATAATAGCTAGAGATTTGAAAGAAAAGAGGGAAGATTCCGTGGTTGAGGGTTTGGGACTACATCATCCTGGGAGCCAGTTATCCTTGGACATTTCTGTAGAAACACATGTCAGGTACAGCATAGGTGTGACCTGCATTTTCTACTGAGATTCTGGGTATGCTAACAGTGGAGCTGGTCAATGTTCTAGCAATGCTTATTGCCTTATATTGGGCCCAGAAAGCTTTTAGAAAACACTTGTTGAACTAGGTGCATTTGTGGACCAAATGTCATAAGACCCCAGTTATGATCACCCTTTCTGATTTAAACTAGATTTTCACACACCTGATTTAAGATCCCTGGTTTCTTCCTCAGCCTGAACTGTTTTTACAGGATTATTTTCTGCACTTTTTAACTTTTAACTTGAAATAATTTTAGACTTAAAGAAAAGATACTAGCCTCACAGGAGTTTGCAAGTATCAGATGAGTTAAACATGAGAACACATTTTGAGTTTAGAAAGTACCACATTTGAGTTACTGTTGGCTTTTGTCCAACTATGATTGTGATAATACCTTCATCAATGTGTTAATTTTGGAGCATTATAATTTTTTATTTATATATTTCCCCCTTATTAGAAAATCAGGGCTGTGTCTTATTTACTTACTTATCTCTCTTGCTTTCAGTACCTATCAGATCTTAGAAAAGATGAATAGGAAGTGCTCTAGGGAGCACTCTAAAAGAACAACCCAAGACTAACCAATAACATTGGTTACTATCAGTAGCACCATTGAATGTTATCTGTTTGTGGCAAAGGGACTTTGCCTTTGTAGTTAAAACTCTTGAAATGGAGAGATTACCCTGGATCATTTAGGGGGGTCTGAAATGTAATCACAAGTGCCCTTTATGAGAAAAAGGCAGAGAGAGACTTGAACACAGAAGTCAATACAAAAGAATCAGAGATAATTTGAAAATGCTATGCGACTGGTTTTGAAGGTAAAGGAGGGAGTAATGAGTCCAGGAATGCAATAAATACAGCTCTAGAGGTTGGAAAAGGCAAGGAAAGAAATTCTCCCCATCAGTTTCTTAACAGCACCTTTACTTTTTCTTTTTATCTTTCCACTTAATACATATTTTCTTTTTTTATTATATTATGTTAATCACCATACAGCACCTTGACTTTATTTTTTTTATTTTTTATTTTTTTTAAAGATTTTATTTATTTATTTGAGAGAGAGAGAATGAGAGGGAGCACATGAGAGGGGGGAGGGTCAGAGGGAGAAGCAGACTCCCTGCCAAGCAGGGGACCCGATGCGGGACTCGATCCAGGGACTCCAGGATCATGACCTGAGCTGAAGGCAGTCGCTTAACCAACTGAGCCACCCAGGCGCCCAGCACCTTGACTTTAAATCAGTGACACTTATTTCAGACTTCTGGCCTCCAGAACTATGAAAGAATAAGTTTTTTTTGTATTAAGCCACTGAATTTGTGTTAATTCTTATAGCAGCAATAGGAAATTAATGCAGGGCAGCCTCCCCGTGTGGGTCAGAAGCCTGTATTTATTACTAATCGGTTTGACCTTGGAATATTAATCTCTCTGAGGCTTGCTTTTCTCACTGTAAATTCTAATTATGAATTTACTTCATAGGGTTTTTTAGGTTTTTGAGACATTACAAGATGATATCTTGTCCAGTGCTGTCCATTAGTAATATAATGCAAGACACATATGTGACCCACATATGAAATTTTAAATTTTCTGATAATTGTATTTTAAAAAGTAAAAAGAAACAGGTGAAATTATTGTTGATATTTTATATAACCTAATAGATTCAAAATATTACCATTTGGGATATATCCAAAATATTAACAAGTAATTAGTATAAACATCATTGAGAAATTTTGCATTCTTTTTCTCATGCATCTTAATATCTCTTATAGCAACATTTTAATTTGTACCAGCCACCTTTAATGTGTTCAGCAGCCACATATGACTACATCTAGAAGGTGCTGGGTAGGGATTCTGACTCAGGATCAGTGCTTAATAAGTAAATAGTTACTGTTATCTACAAACTTGGAATAACTAAGCGCTAAATGAGATCATGCATGGAAAGGATCTTATGAAATGACTTTCAGTACATGCTCAGTAAACAGTAGTTATTATCATGTAGAAAATGTGAATTCCTACCCCTGTGTCTGAAACATAGAGGGCTCAAACTCCAGCGACAGCTTGTGTCAGACCTGGAGCCCAATGTCTATTGCCAGCGGTGATGTCATCCTCTCTTATCAATTACTGGATATCTCCCATATCTCTGCATCTCCTGACTGGCCTTTCCAGTCTCCAGACTCCAGACTCCACTAGCCCAGACCATTGCAGTCCCATCTGATTCCAGGTGTAATTTAGCTCTGGGCTTCTTTTTGTCCCTGTGACCCCTGGCAGTGATAGATAATGATGGAACTGATTCAAGAAGCTAGGTTCCAACAACTGCTTTGTAGGAACAGAGCAAGAATGTGTTTATGTGAAGGAGACACTTAATCCCAAGGCTTTTCCTTTTCTTCCCCTCTAAAATTGTTTCCAGTGATTTCAGCACCTGGCTGTCTACAGTTTCTTAACCAGTTCTCCAACAGAGAGTCCCCTTGACATGCCTTGGGCTGGAACTTCTGTAGACAATGCAGGGAATTAATTAGACCTCTGCTCCAATGTGGCTCTGTTAATTTCCTAGACTTTGGAGTCAGACAGACCTCATTTGAAGTCCCATCTCTTCTACTAACTAGCTATGAGTCATCAGAAAGTTACCTAATCTTTACAATATTTAGTTTTTGTATCTGTAAAATGGCAATAACAATATTACTTGGGAACCAAATAGAAATAATGACTGCAAAATGCCTGCCACATAGTCAGTTTATGACTATAAACCTTAGCTATCATCGCAAGTTTTTTTTTTAAACAAATCTGATTTTTGATTCCTCTATTTTTAAGGTTAGTATTCATTTTCTACCACCTCTACTATTTCCCCAACATACTAAGAATCTAACAAGTGTTTGAAATTTTTGTCCCTGGGGCTAGTCTTAGTTCTTGGGTAATAAATTTAGAGTAAGTGGGGCACCTGGGTGGCTCAGTTGGTTGAGCGACTGCCTTCGGCTCAGGTCATGATCCCAAGGTCCTGGGATCGAGTCCCGCATCGGGCTCCCTGCTCGGCGGGAAGCCTGCTTCTCCCTCTCCCGCTCCCCCTGCTTGTGTTCCCGCTCTCGCTGTGTCTCTCTCTGTCAAATAAATAAATAAAATCTTTATAAAAAAAAAAAAAATAAATAAAAAAATAAATTTAGAGTAAGTTTTCCTTGGAGTCAAGGAAGTTCTCCTCTGACATCAGAATATATCACATCACCTGGACATTAATCAGATTATCTAATTTCATGACTCAATACTGTAACTCAAATCTGCAAAAAGATTACCAACTTTCCCTGGGTATTCCTTTAGAGCTTCCAAAATGAAATAAGAACTCCTGACTGAGCCTTCTTCCTCAGCCTCATCCTCAACCTTCACCAGTCCTTAACCCTTTCCCAAGCCCTTCTTCTAGGCACCCAAATGCTTTGATCTTGCACAGCAACCAACTAAAACCTAGTTGGAACATTAGCGTGTAGAAGACCTTAGAGTTATACATTCTATACATTCCTGTTGCATAGGACTTTATCCTTACAGAGCACTAGATCTTCCTCTTTCATAGTTTCTGACTGCTTTTCCACTTAGATCTTTAGTGCCTTTCTCTAGGACTAGGAGCTCACATTCACCTTCTGCCTGTCGGTCTGTGTCCCTGATACCCCACTAATTTTTCCATTCCTTCTCTTCCAGGGTTAGTTCCTTATCCCCATCCCTGGTCTTTTGGCTGGAAATTAGCATTTATGTATTATGGGAACTGCTGCTGGCTGGTGCCTAAGTATTTCATATCAGCTGCATTTGTTACTGCTGTGCTCTATTTTACCAGGCTAATGATTGAATTCCTCCTGAGCAGGCTACATCCCACTGACAGAACTGGTATCAGCACTTGTGGCTAGAAAAGCTGCCTGGCCGGCGAGAATTCTACCACTGAACCACCCATGCACCTAGAAAAGCTGCCTGGCCGGCGAGAATTCTACCACTGAACCACCCATGTACCTAGAAAAGCTGCCTGGCCGGTGAGAATTCTACCACTGAACCACCCATGCACCTAGAAAAGCTGCCTGCTACTGCCAGAAACTTCCCATCATTGTCTCTTTTACCCTCTATATTGGCACTTTATAATGAAGATTAAGTATGTTTCAGCCCTGAGGCCATCTAAGTCACTTTAGTAGGGAATGATTTGCTGTTTATAGCCTATTTAGGCACTCCTATTTTCTGGCAGAGGAAACCCTCAAAAAGCAAGCCCCTTCCGAGGATCTGTCTTCATACTGGGCTCCAGTACATTCTCCATAGTGAACACCTAGACTGCCTACTGGTCTGGGTCTCTGCTATCCTGATACACATATCTGGGAAACCACCTGGTCCCCTGTAGACTCAAAAACATCCTGCCCCTAGTCTGTTATTACTGAGATTTACTTGCAGAGGGATTTATCATCAGAGGTGCCAGGATCAGAAATAATATGGATATTTTAAGCTTCATTTATGCAAAGAGACTTGGACTCAGAGTTAGAAGGCCTGAGTTCCAGCCACAAATCCCTGTACCCTTGAGCTATGCATGCATCTTCTCTGGATCTGTGTTAGGCTGGTCCTGTCTGTAAGCCCTGTTAGGGGTTGCTTGGATATCTGATTGATATCTGGTTTGTGAATTCCACTCTACGTCCAGGCCTGCAGCCTCACTTTTTAACAATCTTTAGGCAGAATTCACTTCACTGTTACGTATTTGGCAAGCATGGTGTTTTGTTTTGAATTAAATTCAGATGTCTAACATCTGTTTTACAAAACCAAAAAGCGATTCTGGGACACCAGCTGGGTGTCCTACAATTTAACTCAGTTCTGACACTATCTACCTGGAGATAGTATCTGATTCCATAGGTTCAGGGTTCAAGACTGCCCCCCTCTTTGAGAGGTCGATCACAAGTTCAGGCTGTTATCTGCTTCAGAGCAATCGACTACAAACCAAAGTTTCCCATAACTCCCTCCTCAGGTTCAATTAATTAGAGTGGGTCACAGAACTCAGTAAGACATTTACTTACGAGGTTACCAGTTTATTTTTTTTAATATCTATTTATTTATTTGAGAGAAAGAGGGCGTGCATGGGTGCTCACCCCTTCCTGGTAGGAGGTGGGGTGGTGAGGGCAGAGGGAGAGGGTGAGAAATCTTCAAGCAGACTCCCCACTGAGCACAGAGCCCTTGGAGGGCTTGATCCCAGGACCCTGAGATCATGACCTGAGCCGAAATCAAGAGTCGGGAACTTAACTAATTGAGCCACCCAGGCGCCCCAGATTACTGGTTTATTATAAAAGGATATAACTCAGGAACAGCCAGATGAAAGAGATGCATGGGGGCAGGTGTGTGGGAGGGGGTGAGGAGCTCCCATGTTCTCTCCAAGAGCACTATTATCCCAGCATTGCCACAGGTTCATCTACTCAGAAGCTCTCTGAACCCTGTCCTCTTCAGTTTTTATGGAGGCATTACATGGGCACAGTTGATTAAATCATTGGCCATTGGCGATTGAAATCTCCAGCATCTCTTTACTCCTGGGTCAGGGAGTGGGGCTGGAAGTTCCAACTCTCCAATCCTCTTTGGTTTCCCTGACAACCAACCTCTATCCTGAGGGTCTTTCCAAAAGTCACCTCATTAACATAAACTCAGTTATAATTGAAAGGGGCTTATCATGAATAACAAAAGGCTCCTTACACCTTTATGTTCTTATCACTTAGAAAATCCCAAGGGTTTTAGGAGCAGTGAGCCTGAAATGAAAAAGATCAAATACATATTTCTTACTAAAAGTCACAGTACCACAGGATGCCTTAGCGAAGTCTGCCTTTCCACATCCCCACAATCCCAACCATTCCATTTTGTCTTCTGCCTGGCCCAATTCACACACACTTGGCCCTGGAGGCACTAGTGAAGCACTTTTTGGCTTCAGGTCCAACCTGCAGAGATATTAACCCTCAAGTTTTATAAAAATAAAACAACCGCCTCAGGCTCATTTTCCTAATGAAAGTGGGCTTAATTAGGGGTGAAAATTATTTACTCTGACATCAAAGTAGTATGTCTATGCAGCAATGGTTAAAATCAGACAATTCCTACAACCTCTACTTACTGCCATCTGTTTTATTACAATAAACCAACAACTCAGCTCAGTTCTACCCTTTTTCAAAGCCACCCAGGTCCCAGATGCCAGTTTCTGGGTTGTGGTCAGCAAGAGAAGTGTTGAGATTTTACATAATTTCATTGTACCTGCGGCTCTGAGGCAGGCTGCATCCAGGTCCAGTTTATGCTCAATTACGAATCTATGATTCAAAAAGCCTGCTATTTCTGCGGCAGGACCTCCCTACCTGCCTGGAAGCGAACAAGTACATCATGGATCAGGGAGAGTTTGGGGTGGGTGGCAGTGTTCAGAGGACTATTATGGTAGGCAGCTTCTTTTTTTTTTTTTTTTTTTTTAAAGATTTATTTATTTATTTGAGAGTGAGAGAGAGACAGAGAGAGTACAAGCAGAGGGAGAGGGAGAAGCAGACTCCCCGCTGAGCTGGGAGCCCGATGTGGGGCTCGATCCCAGGACCTGGAGACCATGACCTGAGCTGGAGGCAGACTGGTAGGCAGCTTCTAAGATAGCCCCACAGATCCCCACCTTCTGTTATTGACACCCATGTGTTATCTCTTCCCTTTGAGTATATGCTGGATTTAAGTAACTCACTTCTAACAAATTGTGTACAGCAGAAGTGATAGACTATCACCTTGGAGACTAGGTCATAAAAAAAACTTAGGGTCCTCTATTGCTCTCAAATTTCTGTCTGGGGGGAAGCCAACTTTCATAGTGTGATCAACCTTATGCAGTAACCCACGTGTCAAAGAACTGATGAAAATCTGAGGTCTCAACTTTCCTGCCAACAGCCACATGAGTCATTTTGGAAGTGGTTCACCTCCCACCTAGAGCTTGGGATGACCACAGCCCTGGCCAACACTGACTGCAGCAAAGAGAAAGTAAGGCAGGTGGAGCAACTTTAGGAAAATGCGTATTTGATGCCATTCCTTAGTGCCATTGTCATGGAAGCACATTCTCATTCAGTTATTCTGGAGGCACAGATTCTAGGACTGTGACTTGGGGGCAATTTACTTAATGCATCCATCTCAGTTTCTCAATCTGCAAACTAAGGTGGTTGGTCAGATGGTTTATAAGGTTCCTCATCTGGCTGATTTATTCTCTACTTCAGCATATCCAGAAAAAGAAGTCAGAGAGACAATGTGCTCCTGGGTTTGGCCTAGTCAGAGGTAGAGAGTCAATCTGTGTGCAGTGTGGGAATATTTACTGAAGCTAATGAGAAATGAGCTCTGAATACATTGAGGAAAACACAGGATTTTTATGTATTTATGCAAATTCTGCTAATTAGCATGGGCAAACAAGAAATAGATGTCCAGGGAAAGGCTGGTGTTTGTTTTCTCTCACTAGTGTATGTTAATGATCAAAATAAGATTTGCAAATCAGCCTGTATCTATCTTCCAAGGTTAATATTACAATTTGGTGAGTTTTCAAACAGCTTGACTTGGATTATTGTGCTGGCACACTGCCAGGAACCCCAAATCAGCTCACCAATGTCTAGTAATTTTAAACCTGATGGTGGACATTGGTTACTCAGGGGGCTCATTCTGATAGAGAGGAAGAGAGGGATAACAGGGAAGGAGCCACTATCTTTCCTTTATGCTGCAGATTTTAACTTTGTTTACATTCATATGTCCAAACTCTCTTAAGGCAAAGGTGACATCTGCATTTATTAGTTTCGTATACAAAGATAATATCTCTTATCACTTTGCTACTGTTTTTCCTGGAAGAAAAGAAGACTGTGCGTGTTTATCATACAGTTCATGACTACAATTGACAGTTTGTTAGCTGTCATCAATACTCGATTGGGCTATCCTGTGGAGGAAAGAGCACATTTGTAGTTTGTGGCTCCTCTGGTGGACTCACTAGGACAAAGATATAAAAGTTTCAGAGAAGAGCTCTTAGCTTGGAAGAGGAAGTTTCTGTATTAATATTGATTGAGAGTTGACCTGGATTGGAATAGTCTACTCCAGACCTCAGTAAACAAGATCGGGCAGTTGCTGGATGACTGTTTTTTGTAATTGCCAAAGAAAAACATCTCAAGGTTGATTTGAGGACCACTACAGCACCTTCTAAACTAGAGACTGTGTGATCCTATTACTCTCTGTAGGGCAGAAAGTGAGCTGCACTTAGATTAATTCTATTACATGTATGTTAATGTCCTAGAGGAAGGAGGAATGTCTGCAGCAGAAATGTCTGCAGCAAAAAGACCAGTGAGCATATCCATGCACTAGCATGGCAAATTTGTATAGCTCTAATGACAAAGTTATTTACCTGGATTAAGATATCCTACTTTTAGTAAAGTGACTAGTGCCCATAAATGGGGAGAAAATTCTTTGAAGTTTCACAATTACTAGAAAGAGTTGCCAGCCTAGAGGGAAAGCATGTAGGGTAGGGGCAAGGAAAATACATTAGACCAGTGACTCCAAAATATCAGTCCATGGTTTGGCTGAAGCATAATATCCCTGGCATATCCTAAGGCTTTACTAGGACCTAAGAGAAGGACACTGGAATTTATATGATAAATAAACTTCCCAAGTGATTTCATGTATAACCAGTTTTAGGAACCTCTGTATTAGATGGCATCAAATTTTCCTAAAACTTTAAAATCCCTAATAATTTTATGTAGAACATTTGTATTTCATACAGGTTGCATTTCACTACAGGATCCAGTTTAATATGCAGTTTCCTGTAGTCACTGCATCAGATTCAGCCAAGCATCATCATTCCTAATAAAGCTGACTTTTATTCAGGGCTTTACTAATTCTTTCCTAACCACAAATGCTAACCACTTTAGAACTGAGTGCATACTAGGATTCCAACTCAGAGCTGCCAATTCTAAGTTTACTAAGTAGAAGGTCATTATAGATGACACATTATTGGTACATCTGTGATGATAAAAATAAGGCATTGGCTCTCCCTTTGTCTCTCAAATAATGAGCAAAAGAGAAACAAACAAGGAAATGTCAGCACTACAGAGTTATGATTGAGACATGTAAATACTGGGATATGGCACAAAGACAGGGTGAGATTACAACTGAGGTGGTGGTCAGGAAAGAAACAGAGCTTGGTATTGAAAAGAGCATGAGTTTAGTAAAAGAAGAGAGATAGGAAGGCTAATCCTGGAAGAGGGAAGTTCCAGGAAAAGGTTGGAACAGCTTGGCACAATGTGGGATCTGTAAAGTAGTCTTAACTATTGTGAACATCTTATATGTGAGTGAATTTAAATTCTCCCCTCTTGCTTAAAATCAGACATACAAATATCATGGGATTTTGACAGTTGATAATGTCCACATAATTGAATGAGGATTGTTACTTAGCTTCATTCCATACTCCACTGAGTTCGGGTACTAACACTGCTCAAAGTCAAGAGCAAATTAATTTTCCAGACAAGCCTATTGTATTGGCTAGGAAGGAAGGCTCTGGAGACAAACTACTGAGCCCAAATTCTCTTACCTTAAACTCTCTCTACCTGAGTAATATAAGTTGTAAAAATGGAGATAATACTTAATAGTTATCCTATAGGGTTATTCTGAAGATTAAATAATTAAATACATGGCAAGTGCCTAGACCAGCAACTACCACATTAGCACTTAGACTATAAGTTGGTGTTGTGAAGAGGAGACAGATGAGGCCAGTGATGAAAGTCAGGTGCTGTGACAGTATATCCAGAAGCTCCAGGATCCTGAGGGAAGGAGATGCATACCATCAATTACGTGAGGTTCTTTCCAACCACCTCACTTTCCCACTGTAACAACAAATATGGACATTTCTCTGTCTTCACTGGCAAGCCATTAACAAGTTTTAAGTAAATGTATAATTAATTCAGTCACTCTTCCAAGTTAGGGGTTGTAGTCCCAGTGCCTAACTCATAGTAGGACTGTCACAAAAGACTATGGAATGAATGAATGAATGAATGAATGAATGAGTGAATGAATGAAAATACAGTGAATTCTATGATTAAACCAGATTATTATACCAGCATCAGAGAAAAAAATTATGAATCACTATTTAATTGCCTATGAGTGCTATATGTTGATGTACATGTTATGACACGTTTGATCTGAAAGTAATATTGAAATGGGTCGTTATAGATCCTATCCGATATTTGCTCAAGAAAATGTCTCTGTCAGAGTTCCCATGGGGAGTAGCTGAGCTGACTCTGCTATATAGTGTCCTAGAAGGAGCACATACCCAGAGTCAGCAACCTGGATTCTGGAAATATTCTCTCATAGCCCAGCTCTTCAACCTTGAACAAGAAGTCAGCCTCTCTAAACCCCAATTTCCTCATTTGTAAAATTGGGATTATAATAATGATGCTTAATTATATTAAAACCATTTGAAGATTAAATGAGGTATAATGCTTAGCACATATAGACACAGTGTGTACTCTGAAACTATTAATTGATATAGTATCATTCTTTATAATTATCACTATCATTTTTAGTATATCACTCATGAAAAGCACACAAACTATAAAAAATAAAAAAAAATTAGCACTTGTAAAATAGGGGACATTTTAAATATTGTCTAGATAGTTGATACATCAGAAATTATTTTCCATTTATTTAGGCATAGTGATGATGCTGTATTTATATCTTTATGGAAAAATCCTTATTTGCTAGAGGTATAAACTGACATTTATTGATGGAATAGTTGGTATTTACTTCAAAATAATCTAAGTTGGTAGGGAGAGGGACCAAAGGTGACATAGTACTAGCCATAAATTAAGGATTGATTGTTTCAGCAACTCAAACATGGTATTTGCTTTACTACCCCCTTATGTGTATGTTTGAAAACTACCATAATAAAATTCTAAAAATAATCAGTGTGACACACACATATATGAACATAAAAATAGCATGCTGAAGTTTCTGGTTCCTAATCAATTAAATGCATCTGGATTTTACTATGTTCTGTCTATTCCGCACCAGGCACTCTACTCCATACTAGAAGATACAGATCTCCAATAGTAAATACTCCAATGAGAGCCCACATTTTCTTTGCTTGCTTGTTTGCTTGTTGGTGTGTTTTGAGAAAGTAGGGAAATACAAATACCGTTTGAATATACTTCCCATCATGATTGTCATTAGTGCCTTTGTAGTGGTACAAATGACAAGCAATGTCAGGCCGAAGGAGAGGTAGCCCGAGAAACCTTCATGGGGAAGGTGAAATTTAAAGAGGATATTGAAAAATAGGTAGGGTTTCAAAAGAAGTTGTAGAACCACACCATTCCAAGAATACATCAAAGGGATGCTGTATCAAAAGGTAAAAAGAGATTTAAGAAGATTAAAAGGACAAGTGAAAAGAAAAGGAATGTGAAATGATTCAATTATTCTGAACTGTCATAGGGAGGAGCTTGTATGATGCTGGTATCAGTTTCCAAGGGCTGTTGTGATAAAGTACCACAACTGGTTTGTTTAAAATAACGAAAATTTATTTTCTTAGAGGTCTGGAGGCTAGATGTCCAAAATTAAGGTGTTGGTGGAGCCATGATCCCACTTAAACTTGTAGTGAAATCTTTCTTTGCCTTCTTCATAGCTTCTGGTGGTTTCTTAGCAATCTGCCATTCCTTGGCTTGCAACTGCATGACCCCAACCTCTGCCTTCATCATCCTGTGGCTTTCACTGTGTGTCCCTGTCTTCACCATGGCTGTTTTCTTGTAAGGACACCAGTCATAGTGGGTTAGGGGCCTACCCTACTGCAGTATAACCCCATTGTAACTTAACTAATTACATCTGCAATGACAGTATTTCCAAATAAGATCACAATCCGAGGAACTGAGGAACTGGAGTTAGAGTTTCAATGTATCTCTTTTTTTGGGGGGGGTGAGGGGGTTTCAACCCATAACAATGCCAAAGCAGAAATCTTTTCAAGAGGAAGAGGGTATATTATAGAACTGTTCTCTTGAAGCAATTGGAGTATTTGTGTTCTATTCTTGGTTTGTTCATTTCTTATCCATGTGACTTTGGGCAATTCCCCTCAAGTTCTCTGAACCTATGGAACAGAACTACCTGTTTTATACAAATGACAGCTCTTGGAGGGTGAAATGAAATGATGATGGGAAAGCACTTTAAAAATCTCAGAGCTCTGGACCTAAAATGCTGTTATTACTGATCCTTCTACCCAAATGTCATCCACTGACTCTATATAGACAAGACTGGAAATCCCAATGATTGGGACCATTTTCTGTGTGTGAAAGCTTTGTCTCTAGAACATCCTTGATAAAGTCTTAAAATGCTGTCCTGAAGAGAAAGAATAGATTGCTCAGTGGAGGGTGTTAAGCAGTGGCAGTGCGGGAGTCTTGGAAAAAATGTAAGAGTAAACTACCGCACACCATTGTTGGAAACAGGCCCATGTTTCTCCTCCAAGTCCTCTGGTTTCCACAGAGAAAGGACTTGTGCATCTCCGCCCACAAGGGGGAAGGCTCAGACAGTTCTTTTCAAGCCCAGTCCAATTCCTCCACACAAAAAGACTAATTATCTGATTGGTTAGAATTTCAGATGGTCAGTGAGTTTCAGTTTTCCTAGGCAGTTATGAGAAAACTTGGGCTGTATTTTGATGTTTTGTGCTCTCTAGGCTGTCAATTAGAGGTGTAAAAAGGCAGGCCTATGACCCTAACAGCTCGCTGGGCAACTCAGGGTTTCCCAGACAATCCAGCTATCTAAATAGATAAGTCTTAAGTTTGAAAGGTGGGGAAGAATGATCAGATCTTTACTTCCAGAAAGTCAGCTACACCAGGGAGCCCTGTGTTTTGTTAGTCATTGGCACTTGCCTGGCCAGTATATAAGACTAATATGTTGACCACCATGGGCATATGCTCTTTGTGCTTAAGTTCTCCATCGTTTAGATTCCTGTGGAGAGCAGAGGTGAATATTAGCCTGCTTCACTTCCCTAGCTCCTCCTTGTATACACCTACCTTCTCAATGTACAAATAAACTGAGCTGAGCTATAGAAAGAAAGCTCAAGATTTTACAGTGCTTATGTCAACTAGGGACAGATCCCACCTCAACAATGAGTCAGGAGAAAGAATAAGTTCTGAGGTGGCCAGGAGAAGAGTCGGAGGTGAGTCAGCTCTGGCAAGATCATGTTTACCTTAAAGAAGCAAAAATCTCATTAGCCAGTAACTTTCAAGGCACACACAGCTGGAGATCCTTTTATTGCCAGAATGCCCAGGGGCCTGGAGGAGATGGGGTGTGGGACAAGAATGAATTGGGGGCCAGCGTATGAGGCAGAGAATACAGAGCATGGGGACAAGGCTGTGAGGAGGTTGTTTGCCTGCAGCATCTCCCACCGCAGTCATTGTCAGGTGACGTAGTAAGGACAGCTGCAGTCAGGACTGTGGTGACAGACTGGGAAGGAATGTGGGGCATGCAGGAAAGTATCAAAATGCTCTGGGAACAGATGGGGCACTTTAAGCAAGAGATGGTCTGGGCCCCAACCAATGCAGATAGGCTCGATATAAAGCTATGATTAAAAACCTTTATTTGGTCAGGTGTGAAGCAAAAAAAATGATCAAATTAGGATTAGATCTATTTTGCAAAATGAGAAAGTAAAGATAGACAGGAAGAGATGATACCTAGAAATTTATTTGCCGGTATTCCTGGTGAATTTTCCCACATAGTCATTTCTCCTTATTAATTTAAAGTTCCCCAGAATAAACCAGGAAATCAGACAAGCCATTCACCAGAGCCTCTCTTCTCCCTGAAGTTGGACTGTTGGTCGTGGGTGTTGCATGGAAGGTCGTCTGAGTGCAACTGCTGCTGGATCTGGCAGCTGAGGAAAGCATCACCCACCTTCATTCATTCCTCTCAGCTAACGGAAATGTTCTCCCACTGTCTCACTCCCACTCAGAGGCCTCCCCCTTGCTTTTTCCCTCTGCGTTATGAAGCAAAGCTGTCAGTTGTCGGAGCAGGGCCACACACATGAGCCATTTGTAAAAGGAGTGGGCACTGATTTCAGGCAAAGCAAATTCTTCTGTCTCTACTGGATATCAATCTAAAATTACCTCAGAACTATCTGAGGAAAACTAGGATTTCTCTCTGCCTTCAGTTACTCACATTTTTTTTCCTTTTCTTAGTCACTTGGGCCTATTGAGCTGAGAGAATTTGCTAAATAGAAATAAGGGCTAGAACTATGATGAGATGTTTTAAAGTTATCTAAGATGGGGCGCCTGGGTGGCTCAGTCGGTGAAGCGTCTGCCTTTGGCTCAGGTCATGATTCCAGGGTCCTAGGATCGAGTCCCGTATCTGGCTCCCTGCTCATCAGGCTCCCTGCTCAGCAGGAAGCCTGCTTCTCCCTCTCCCACTCCCGCTGCTTGTGTTCCTTCTCTCACTTTGTCTCTCTCTGTCAAATAAATAAAATCTTTAAAAAAAAAAAAAGTTATCTAAGATGATCCCAGAGTCACAGGATAATGAAGGAACTTTACAACATTGTATTTGTTGCCTCTACACGAGCCCAGAAAAGTGGTCTTCAGGGTTTCACATTCCAGTGTCTAATCCGAAGGAATTTCTAGTGCCTTAAATGGTTAGAGTCAAAGATAATGAGTGCAGTTTCATCATAGATCACATTGATAAGCAATAGTGGCCAGAAAGTAACCCAAAACCCAGTCACAGGCTGAAGCTGAACCGATCCCGATCCCTAGCACGGTCACAATTGAGCCTTAGTGCCTATTCAAGACTGAACCTTCGGCCAAGTCCCAGAGAGAGAGGACATTCAAATTATGTTGCTGGTGTCTTTACATATGCCTAATTTATTCTTCCCCACACTTCCCTGTAACACCTATGAAAACGTGGCAGAAGAATAGTGGTAACAATGATAATGCCAATCCGTGAAAAAAGTTGCTCTGGCGTAGGTTGATGGCAGAATTGAGAAAAGTGAGCAGTGAGTTAAATATTTATACTTGTCAACATAGACAGGAAAGAACCTCAATCCAACCTGCTCATATTCTGGTATCAGAGGCTCAGGAGGTGCTACCCATCAGGAAGTTCTCTGCCACTCATCACCCTGGTACAGAAGTTGTACCTCAGGGCATTCAGGGTTTTCTGTTTCTCATCTATCCTCCTAACCATAGTTCTTATTTTCCATCTACTTGGGAAACAAGCTCTCAGAGAAACACAATAGGGATAAAGGCAACAGAATGACATGCATTACACAATAAGATGTGAGGTTACCAATAGGTGAAGTGGAGACCCGGGGACATGCATCACATATTAGGAGGCAAGTTTTATAATAGCAGGAGTGGTAACCATGGAGCATGTATCACATTTTAAGATGCAAATTAGTGTATTATTCTGTTTAACTGCCATAACAAGATACCACAGGCTGGATGGCCTAAACAACACATTTATTTTACCACATTTCTGGAGGCTGGAATTCCAAGATCACAGTACCTGCAGAGGCCTCTGGTAGGTCATCTCTCCTCAGCTTGCAAATAATGTTTTCTCATTGTATCATCACGTGGCTTCTTCTCTGTGCACATGCTTGAAGAAAGAAAGTTTTGTGTTTTTTTTTCCTTTTCTTATAAGGACACCAGTCTTATTGGATTAGGACCCCACCCTTTTGATGTCATTTAACCTTAATTATCTCTTTAAAAGCCCCATTTCCAAATATAGTCACATGATGTATTAAGGCTTCAATTTATTAATTTGGGAGATGTGCACGCACAGCTCAGTCCCTAATACTCTGCCTTCTGACCCTGAAAAATTCATGTTCTTCTCACAAGCAAAATACATTCACTCTTTCCCAATAGCTCCAAAAGTCTTAACTCATTCCAGCATCAATTACAAGTCCAAAACTCATCTAAATCAGGCATGGGTGAGATTTGAGGTATGATTTATCCTGAGGCAAAACTCCTCTCCAGCTGTGAACCTATAAAACTAAACAAGCTTTAATATGCTTCAAAAATACAATGGTGGGACAGGCATAGGATAGACATTCCCATTCCTCCAAGGAGAAATCAGAAAAAGGTGATGGATCCTAAGCAAATCTAAAATCTAGCAAGGCAAATTCTATTCCATCTTAAGGCACAAGCATGACCTTATTTGCCTTAGTGCTCTGCCCTGGGGTTTCACTGAGCTGGCAGCATCACTCTCATGGCCCTAGGTGGAAACCTAGCCTTCTAGACTGCATGCAAAAGGAAGGCCTTTTCCCTGTGGCACTAGGTGGCATCATCCTGGCCAGCAAATCAAGGAAGTGGCTCCACTCTCTGAACCCAAAGAGGAAATAGCCTTGCTCCCTGGGACTGTGGTAGAAGTGGCAGTCCTGATGACCTAAGTCACCTTCTGGGTAACTTTTTTCTTAAAGGGTAACACATATTCATAACCAGATATTTCTGTTGTCCCAACCTGTAGAATCTGAGAAGTCTATAGTTTTCCTTCATTCCATCCCATTTTCTCTGTCCCCGTTAGTCCCAGTTGGTAGAGTTTCTACTGGTATAATCCCATCTGTATTACTGACTTCAGCTGAGTTGACCAATTAACTCTAAGGGTAATCTAAGGATAGTCTTTATGGAGTAATTGTTTGACCACTTCCTGGTGTTCTCAACAGGGTACACTTTCTCATTTTTTGGAATATGGATAGGCTGAGAATTTTCCAAATCTTCAAGTTCTGGTTTCTTTTTGCTTAACAATTCTTTCAATTTATCTCTTTTTCTCACATTTTTTTAATAAGCAGTAAGTCTCCTTATACCTTACTCATTCCAACACTACTTAGAAATCTCCTCTGCTAATATCTAAGGTCATCACTCACAAGTTCTGCTTTCCATCAAACACTACACCATAATTCAGAAAGTTCTTTGCTACTTTATAATGAAGATCACCTTTCCTCCAGTTTCCAATAACATGTTCCTCATTTCCATCTGAAAATCTCATCAGGATCACCTTTAATAATACTTATACCAATACTCTATTCATGGTGTTGTATGTATTCTCTAAGATGGTAAATTCTGTCTCTATAGCTCTCCTCTTTTCTTTTTGGGCTCTCACCAGATTCACCTTCAACTTCTATAGTTCTACCGATAGTCTCCTCAGGGCAGGTTAGGCTTTTTCTAGCATGCATCCCCAAACTCTTGTAGCCTCTATCCATCACCCAGTTCCAAAGCCACTTCCACATTTTTAGATATTTGGTACAATAGCTTTCCACTTCATAGTACCGAAGTGTGCATTAGTCTGCTCAGGGTGCCATAAGAAGAAACCATAGACTGGGTGATTTAATTAACAGCCATTTATTTTCTATAGTTCTGAAGGCCAAGATCATGGTGTCAGCAGGGTTGGTGCCTGGTGAGACCTTTCTCCTTAACTTACAAATGGTGTCTTTTCACTATCTTCACGTGGCCTTTTCTCTGGTATCTCTTCCTTTTCTTATAAGGACATCAGTTTTATTGCAATTGAACTCCACCCTTATGACCTCATTTAACATTTATTACCTCCTTAAAGGCCCATCTCTAAATACAGTCACTTTGGGGGTCTGCGCTTAAATCTGTGCATTTTGTGGGGGACACAATTTAGTCTATATCAGTTATTGAAAGGTAGGAGCAGAGACAGGAGAAGATTTGGAACTGTTCAACCGGCTAATTTTTATATACTACCTCTGGTAAAAGACAATTGTTCAAAATTAGTTAGCTATACATGAATCTCCTTACAATAAGAGAGGAGGAGGCCACAGGAGTAAACTATATTCCTGCCTTTGGCTAACACTTTCCAGGCTCAGGAGCATGACTAGGACTGGATATAAATAATTGTCACTCCAGTTCAGGATTAGCCAAAGGGATTTTAAAATCATTCAGGTGATCAAAGAGAAAAAAACACTTCCATTCAGCATCACTGATACTGAATAGAGGGAGGCATCTTTGTTTGAAGGTGAAAAAACAGAGAAAAACTAACATAAGGTCTGTGGAAAGATCCCTTTACATGAAAGAATGATCTAAGTATGCAGAGGAAAAGCATAGCCATGAAAATGGTTTTAGAATGCAACCATTTTCCTTTTTCAGTGAAATTCTGAAAAACACAGACTAGAATATGAAAGAGGAAATCACTAAACAATAGGTTGAAAATTTACTTTTAAGTTAAATAGCATCAATAATGTGGCTCTAAAACCCCAAAGATAGAAAAGTACAAGAATGAGAGAACCCTAAATTCTCAAAAGTCTTCTCTATAAACAAGCAGTAATCAAAAGTTATTGTATTATTCTTGGATATGAAAAATATAGAAAAGATCTAGACTTGGGAGTTTTATGAAACTCAGAAACAACCTTTAATTCAACGGTTCTCAGTGGGTGCCCCAGACCATCAGCAGCAGCATCACCTGGGATCCAATTAAAAATGCAGCTTCTCAGGTCCCACTGCAGACCTACTAAATCAGAAACTGGAGTGGGGCCCAGCAGTCTGTGTTTTCCCAGCCCCTCCAGGTGATTTGATGCATCCTGAGATTTGAGAACCACTGTTCTAGTAGAATATGAAACACCTTCCAAATCAGCAGGTAATTTAAACTAAAAAAGTATAAGCCACAGCAAAAAATGGTGTTCATTAACCATTTATTTATTCAACAAGACTTATGGGCTGACTCTCATGTCCATACTGCTGTTCTAGGTGTTGGGAATATAATATAGTAAACATTTTAGTCCTAAAACAGTCTGTAAGCTATGTGGAAAAAGATAAACAATGAAAAAACAATGCATAAGAAGATAATATATAAATAACTTATTACAGTAAATATAAGGAATCTACACTTTTAAAAAATTGAAACATTAAAAATCTCAGATTGGATAAAAAATATTCAATGTTTACCACTTAAGAAAGGTATATCTAAAACTGGGGAGGCTCAAAATATAATAATAATAATAATGATAATAATATAGTTGTTAATAACTACTATTTTTAGTTGATAACTATTACTGTTATTAGTACTATTTTTTTTTAATTTTATTATGTTATGTTAGTCACCATACAATACATCATTGGTTTTTGATGTGGTGATCCACGATCCATTGTTTTCGTATAACACCCAGTGCTCCATGCAGTACATGCCCTCCTTAATACCCATCACTGGGCTAACCAATCGCCCCTCCCCCCTCCCCTCTAAAACCCTGTTTGTTTCTCAGAGTCCATAGTCTCTCATGGTTCATCTCTCCCTCCAATCCCCCCCCCCTTTTTTCCCTTCCTTCTCCTAATGTCCTCCATGCTATTCCTTATTTCCACAAATAAGTGAAACCATATGATAATTGACTTTCTCTGCTTGACTTGTTTCACTTAGCATAATCTCCTCCAGTCCCATCCATGCTGATGTAAAAGTTGGGTATTCATCCTTTCTGATGGCTGAGTAATATTCCGTTGTATATATGGACCACATCTTCTTTATCCATTCATCTGTTGAAGGGCATTTCGGCTCTTTCCACGGTTTGGCTATTGCAGACATTGCCCTTTGAAGGATACATGCTTCAAAAATACAATGGTAGGACAGGCATAGGATTGACATTCCCATTCCTCAAAGGAGAAATCAGAAAAAGGTAACAGATCTTGGCCCTTCTTTTTACCAAATCTGTGTCTTTGGGGTAAATACCCAGGACTGCAATTGCTGGGTCATAGGGTAGCTCTATTTTTAAATTTTTGAGGAACCTCCACACTGTTTTCCAAAGTGGCTGTACCAACTTGTATTCCCATCAACAGCGTAAGAGGGTTCCCCTTTCTCCACAACCTCTCCAACATTTGTTGTTTCTTTTCCTGTCCATTTTTGCCATTCTAACTGGTGTAAGGTGGTATCTAAATGTGGTTTTGGCTTGGATTTCCCTGATGGCTAAGATGATGAACATTTTTTCATGTATCTGTTAGCCATTTGTATGTCTTCTTCAGAGAAGTGTCTTTTCATATCTTCTGCCCACTTTTTGACTTGATTATTTGTTTTTTGGGTGTTGAATTTGAGAAGTTCTTTATAGATTTTGGATACCAGCCCTTTATCTGTAGTGTCATTTGCAAATATCTTCTCCCATTCTGTGGGTTGCCTCTTTGTTTTGTTCACTGTTTCCTTTGCTGTGCAGAAGCTTTTTATCTTGATGAAGTCCCAAAAGTTCATTTTTGCTTTTGTTTCACTAGCTTTTGGAGATGTATCTTGAAAGAAGTTGCTGTGGGCGATGTCAAAGACGTTACTGCCTATGTTCTCCTCTAGGATTTTGATGGATTCCTGTCTCATATTGAGGTCTTTCATCCACTTTGAGTTTATCTTTGTGAGTGGTGTTAGAGAATGGTCGAGTTTCATTCTTCTGCATGTGGCTGTCCAATTTTCCCAGCACCATTTATTGAAGAGACTGTCTTTTTTCCATTGCATGTTTTTTCCTGCTTTGTCAAAGATTATTTGACCATAGAGTTGAGGGTCCATATCTGGGTTCTCTATTCTGTTCCATTGGTCTGTATGTCTGTTTTTGTGCCAGTACCATGCTGTCTTGGTGATCACTCCTTTGTAATATAGCTTGAAATCGGGCAACGTGATGCCCCCAGCTTTTTTTTTCTTTTTCAACATCTCCTTGGCGATTCGGGGTCTTTTCTGATTCCATACAAATTTTAGGATTGTTTGTTCCAGCACTTTGAAAAATGTCATTGGAATTTTGATCGGGATGGCATTGAAGGTGTAGATTGCTCTGGGTAGCATAGACATTTTAACAATGTTTATTCTTCTGATCCATGAGCATGGAATATTTTTCCATCTTTTTGTGTCTTCTTCAATTTCTTTCATGAGTGTTCTGTAGTTCCTAGAGTATAGATCCTTTACCTCTTAGGTTTATTCCAAGGTATCTTATGGTTTTTGGAATGGAATTCCAAATGGAATTTGGAATTGGAAATGGAATCGTTTCTTTAATTTCTCTTTCCACAGTTGCGTTGTTAGTGTATAAGAAAGCAACTGATTTCTGTGCATTGATTTTGTATCCTGCCACATTACTGAATTGCTGGATGAGTTCTAGTAATTTAGGGTGGAGTCTTTTGGGTTTTCCACATAAAGTATCATGTTGTCTGTGAAAAGAGAGAGTTTGACTTCTTCTTTGCCAGTTTGAATACCTTTTCTTTTTTTTGTTGTCTGATTGCTGTTGCTAGGACTTCTAGTACTATGTTGAACAACAGTGGTGAGAGTGGGCACCCTTGGCATGTTCCTGATCTTAAGGGAAAGGCTCTCAGCTTTTCCCCATTGAGGATGATATTCACTGTGGGTTTTTCATGGATGGATTTTATGAGCTTGAGGAATGTTCCCTCTATCCCTATACTCTGGAGAGTTTTAATCAGGAAAGGATGTTGTATTTTGTCAAATGCTTTTTCTGAATCAATTGAGAGGACCATATGGTTCTTCTCCCTCCTCTTATTAATGTGTTCTATCACATTGATTGATTTGCAAATGTTGAACCACCCTTGCATCCCAGGGATAAATCCCACTTGGTCGTGGTGGATGATCCTTTTAATGTATTGTTGGATCCTATTAGCTAGGATTTTGTTGAGGATTTTGGAATCCATATTCATCAGGGATATTGGTCTGAAATTCTCCTTTTTGATGGGGTCTTTGCCTGGTTTGGGGATTAAGGTAATGCTGGCCTCATAGAATGAGTCTGGAAGTTTTCCTTCTGTTTCTATTTTTTGAAACAGCTTCAGGAGAATAGGTATTATTTCTTCTTTGAATGTTTGGTAGAATTCCCCAGGGAATCCATCAGGCCCTGGACTCCTGTTTTTTGGGAGGTTTTTGATCACTGCTTCAATCTTGTTACTGGTTATTGGCCTATTCAGGTTGTCAATTTCTTCCTGTTTCAGTCTTGGCAGCTTATAGGTTTCCAGGAAGGCCTCCATTTCATCTAGATTGCTCAGTTTATTGGCATATAGTTGTTGATAATAATTTCTAATAACTGTTTCTATTTCCTTGGTGTTAGTCGTGATCTCTCCCCTTTCATTCATAATTGTATTAATTTGGGTCCTTTCTCTTTTCTTTTGAATAAGTCTGGCCAGTGGTTTATCGATCTTATTAATTCTTTCAAAGAACCAACTTCTAGTTTCATTGATCTGATCTACTGTGTTTCTGGTTTCTAATTCATTGATCTCTGCTCTAATTTTAATTATTTCTCTTCTAATGCGTGGCTTAGGTGTCATTTGTTGCTTTTTCTCTAGTTCCTTAAGGTGTAGAGTTAGTTGGTGAATTCGGGATTTTTCTGTTTTTTTGAGTGAGGCTTGGATGGCTATGTATTTCCCCCTTAGGACCACCTTTGCAGTATCCCATAGGTTTTGCACCGATGTGTTTTCGTTCTCATTGATTTCCATTAATTGTTTAAGTTCTTTGATTTCTTGGTTGACCCAAACATTCTTGAGCAGAGTGGTCTTTAGCTTCCAAGTGTTTGAATTTCTGCCAAATTTTTTCTTGTGATTGAGTTCCAGTTTTAAAGCATTATGCTTTGAGAATATGCAGGGAATAATCTCAATCTTTTGGTATCGGTTGAGACCTGATTTGTGACCCAGTATGTGGTCTATTCTGGAGAAAGTTCCATGTGCACTCGAGAAGAATGAGTATTCTGTTGTTTTAGGGTGGAATGTTCTGTATATATCTATGAGGTCCATCTGGTCCAGTGTGTCATTCAAAGTTCTTGTTTCTTTGTTGGTTTTCTGCTTAGATGATCTGTCTATTGCTGAGAGTGGAGTATTGAGGTCTCCTATAGTTAATGTATTGTTACGAATATGACTCTTTATTTTGGTTAACAGTTGGCTTATGTAAATGGCTGCTCCCATGTTGGGGGCATAGATACTTACAATTGTTAGATCTTCTTGTTGGATAGACCCTTTAAGAATGATATAGTGTCCTTCTGTGTCTCTAACTACAGTCTTTAGCTTAAAATATAATTTGTCTGATACAAGAATTGCTACCCCAGCTCTCTTTTGAGGTCTGCTGGCATGGAAGATGGATCTCCATCCCTTCACTTTTAGTCTGGATGTATCTGTAGGTTCAAAATGAGTCTCTTGTAGACAGCATATGGATGGGTCCTGTCTTTTTATCCAATCTGTAACCCAATCTGCCATTTTATGGGAGCGTTTGGGCACTCATGTTGAGAGTGATTATTGAAAGATATGAATTAATTGTCATCATGTTGCCTGTGAAGATGTTGTTTTTATAGATTGTCCCTGTAAATTTCTGTTGTAGATCACTCTTGGGGTCTTTCTCCTTTTATAGAACCCCCCTTAATATTTCTTGCAGGGCTGGTTTAGTGGTCACATATTCTTTCATTTTCTGCTGGTCGTGGAAGCTCTGCATCTCTCCATCCATTCTAAATGAAAGCCTTGCCGGATAAAGTATTCTTGGCTGCATGTTCTTCTCATTTAGTACCCTGAATATGTCTTGCCAGGCCTTTCTGGCTTGCCAGGTCTCTGTGGATAGGTCTGACGTTATTCTGATGTTCCTCCCTCTGTACATAAGGAATCTCTTCCCCCTAACTGCCCTTAAGATGGTTTCCTTGGTTCTAAGATTTGCAAGTTTTACTATTACATGCCAGGGTGTTGGCCTGTTTTCCTTGATCTTAGGAGGGGTCCTCTCTGCCTCTAGGACACAAATGTTAGTTTCATTCCCCAGATTAAGGAAGTTCTCAGCTACAATTTGCTCAAATACATCTTCTAGTCCTCTCTCTCTCTCCACTCCCTCTGGGATTCCAATTATTCTGACACTGGAACGCTTCATGGTGTCATTTATTTCTCTGATTCTATTTTCATGGATTCTGAGTTGTTTTTCCCTGGCCTCCTCTTTTCCCTTTTTATCTATTATATTGTCTTCCAGGTCGCTTATTTGTTCTTCTGCCTCAGTTACCCTAGCTGTTAGATTATCTAGATTGGATTGGATCTCATTGATAGCATTTTTAAGTTCTGCCAATTCACCTTTTATTTCTGCCCTTAGAGACTCTATGTTGCCATTAATTGATTTCTCCATTCTAGCCATTGTCTTCACAATTGCTAGCCTGAATTCCATCTCTGACATCTTGGTTATGTCTGCATCCATTTGTAAATCTGCAGCATAAGTCATAATCTCTGAGTCTTTTCTATTTTGGGGGCTCCTCCTCCTAGTCATTCTGTTGATGGGTGTTTGAGGGAATGTATAGAGTCCAAATTATTGACCAGAACCCAAGCAAGATGCACCTGTTTTCTTGGGACCTTAGGGTTGCTGGCCTCTTGTTTTCCCAGCCTGTCTTCTGTGGGAGGGGCCTGCCGCACTGTTACTCAGGCAACCCTGTTTGGGCGGAGTTGCCCTGCGCCCCTGTGGCGGGGGATGGGCTCAGCGGGAATCAGTTTTGGGGGCTTTTGTTCTCTGGCGGCTTTCCCTGGTGGCTTTCCGTGTCTCTTCCGTGAGTCAGAGCAGAAGAGACCGTTTCTGTTCTTCAGTGAGCTCCCCAGGCCACACCGTCTCTGTTTCTGTCTGTGCTGCTATAAACTGCAGCGTCCTGGGTTGTGCGCCCCTCTGCAGTGCTCCCAGTCCTGCCTCCAGGTCAGGGCACGTCTCTGCCCTTTGTGCTTCTAAAACCGCCAGCCGCTCCCAGTTCCCGGCGCAGGACCCCGGTGCTCTGTGATTCCGGTCCCAGGGCTGCAGTTCAGGGGCGTGACCCCGCCACTCGGGGTTTCTGCCCCGGGGGCTGCCCTAAAGTCCTTTCCCCACTGCTACCAGTCTGCGAGTCTGTGCCCTGTCCACAGCATGTGAGGCTGTCGCTCCCCGGCAGTGTAGGAGCCCCATGGCCAGGCACCCTCCCGCTGCCGTTTATCCTCCAATATCTGCCCACGGAATCACGGCTCCCTGCTTCGTACCTCAAAACCAACTGCCTGCGATATTCTGTTTGTAGAGATCCAGATCTTCTTACATCTCAGGCTGGTTTCGTGGGTGCTCAGAGTGATCTGGTAGATATTCAGCTCAATTCCGAGGACCAGTTGAAATAGGGTCCCCTACTCCTCCGCCATCTTTCCCCTGAATTCTGTTATTAGTGCTATTGTTAAAGATTTTCCAGGCAAATGCAAAGAAAAGTAACTGAATGGAACAATACTTATCTCAGAGAAAATATAACTCAGGACTAAAATAATATATCTGAAATAGAGGAGGGGGACATAGGTACCACTTGGAATAGGCAGTATTGGCTTTATGGACTTACACGGTGTGACATGATAGGATGAGGGCCAGTTGTGTCCAAAGGGGTAAGGGTAGAGGAAGTAAAAACTAAATACTCTGTGCCTTTCATACAACTGGTAACACAGATGATTATGTAAATGGTACATGTAAAGTATTTTTAAAATATGCATTTACTTTAATGGGAATTATAATTAGTTCAGCAAGCCTATGATTTTATGGGTATTATTGTTTAGAATGAGGCTAAATGAAAAAAAAGTTAATTTTACAAAATTATTGAGCAAATAATAATTCATATCCTGTATCTCTTTCTGAATACAAGAGATAATCAGATATGAAAGTGATCATTAAAAAAATAAAACTGAAGTGTAGGAAATACTGTGATAACTAAAGTGAAATCACCAGGTTGAACAGAATTCATTCATTATTCACTACTCAGTTCTTTAAAGCTATAAAAAAATCTACCATTATAATCTCCTCAGGGGTCAGAATGGTGACTTTTGTCAGAAGCCATTAGGACCGAAGGACCCTAGACCTCATACTTCATATTCTACTGCATGCTATCTTTGTTTTGAAATTAGCCATGTTGTATTCTATGATTACTTGTATAGTAACACAGTTGTAAAGAGAAGATAGTTATCGGGAACCTGCTTGAATCTATTCTGTCAACTCAAATTCAATACTCTTAAGCTATGGAGAGGAATTCCTCATAACGTTACATCAGATACTGCCTCCCATTATGAAAGAGCCTCTTTCGCATACAGTGCAGCAGCTTTGTCCCTGGTCTTCCGGCCCATATGCTCTGCTGCTACACAGCCCTCACACTACATTTTTCATTAGCTTTTTAAAGGATACAATAATAGGATAAAGAAAATTTGGCCTTCATCCATACTAAAATGCTTCAAGCATAACATTATTGAACTTTAGGGACTTGTTCTAAGGAAGATCGCAATCCCAATTTTACCCACAACTACTTAAATCTTCTCAGCTCCAAACTGCCAGTTGGAGACAAATTCACCAGTCACCACAGATATTAGCGACAGATAACACACAACATATGGAAGAAAGCCAGAATATTCCATAAATCTGAGTCAGGCAGCTTCGGTAATTAGTGAAGCATAATATATTTTCACCCCAGAGCTGAGCTGGAATGAGATTCTCAAGGAGGGAACTAGAAAGCAGTTCTATCTGGTGCCAAGACAACCTGCCTGGACCATTGGAGTAATGGAAATTCTCTGCCTAGTACTGTCCAGAAATCATTAAGTGAGAGACTATCACACCTAGGAAGGGCCGTAGAGTCATCCTGAAAATGAGGGCATTGTGATACATGCCTTGTTAAGGTTAAGACAAGCCTAGATCCCAGGAAACTTTCTCTTTTCTACCTTCTACTAAATGCTGCTATCCATTTGGAGAAGAATGGCATGAACACAAAAAGTCAAAAAGCCTTGAAGCAGACAGATATTTTCTGACACTGAGGGCTTGGCTAACGTATATAATTAAATAATTTTAAATGTTCCTATTAAGTGTGATTACATAGAGGTAGTGAGAGAATATGATTTCAGAAATCATAATGAATTCAATTTTTGGGTTTTTTTTTTGTACAATATATAGAGTTGTAAGTCAGGGAGATATTAAGGTAGTCAATCTGGACTTTAGCACTCCCTTAGATAATCCTTACAGAAAAAAAAGAATGGAAGTGGAATAGGTACAAGGGCAGTTAATTAGAACAATTATTTTTGTTTGTTGGTTTGTGTATTTTTAAAAAATCATTTGAAAATCACTTAGAGCTACCAAACATGAAAGTTACCAACTATCTCTGTAGTAATTGCTCTTGGCGCCCTACCTTTACCACCTCATCCTTACTCATTTGGTGTGTATCAGCCTGACCTCCAACTGCCAGCACCTCAATGTATTTGCTTCTCTGGCACCTAAGGTTTGCTTTGACTACTTTACAGCAGGGCTGAAATGCTGAGGAATTAACACCCCTTAGGAATACCTCTCAAGCAATGAATTTCTGGATTTGGGTAATAAATATTTGAACTTCTTCTTCAATGGAGATAACTCAGAGATGCATTTCTACTCTGGTCCCATTGGACTCAAGCTTCAATTACCCATGGTGGTAATGTGTCTGATAACAAATCCTTCTTGATTTATTTTCCTTTTCCATCTCATTTCCTCACTCTCCTACTGGTATTTCCTGAGATCATATCATAAGTAAAATAGCTGGTTCAAGTATTTCTCTAAGAATTCACTTCTGGGAATATCCAAACTAAGGAAATTGGTACTAATGTAGTTCCAGGAAAAGATTCTCAGAATAGCATTTTGAAAATAGATCATTTTCAGGACAGTTGGTAGCAATGATCCCATTTCTGGCGGTAAGTGAAATAGTAGTAACCGTTGGCATGCTGTCATGTCAAATTACTAAGAATCTTACCTATGATGAACTGGATGGTAGAGGATGCACTGGTTTACCTAATGTCTCCAGTATTTGGGAGACATAAAGACAGGTTTCTTGGTTGATGTTAAGTGTCATTAGTGCCTCAAGGAAGAAAATCCAGGCTTAGATGAGACAAATAGGGGCATTGCATAAAAACAGTAGGGTTTCATGACCTCATTTAAAGAGATCCTCATCTCCTGTAAACCAAGAGTAGACTGTGCAGAATATCAACCCTGATACGTGAATTTGAGAATGGCTGGGTTACAGATTTACAAAGGAAAATCCGTGGTCCCAGCAAGTCTCCTATGCTAAAGTAAAGGCCCTAATAGAAAGGGGTGAGACCTGAGATCTGGAATGAAAATATCTGAATAGATGTGCTTGAGACCCTTGAACATCCAGATTCTTTTACAGCAGAAGAGTTGCACTCCCCCTTGATGGAGCATAGCAGCCTTCCTTTCCTAGAGACTGAAAATACTTCATTGAATTAGGTGCCTCAAAAGACAATGCTTGCCTTCCTAAAGACAGACCTTCTCATTTATAGACCAATAGTCTGAGTCAAGTTTTAGCTTGACATGCCTAGAAAATACTCTATCATTCACCAAAAAACTACAACAGATAGCAAGAGTCTTGAGTGAGCCATTTAATTGAGTCCTAATTAAAAGACTGTCTTACAATAAGTCAATGGCACACAATTGCATAAATATCAAGTGGCCCAAAGTGTCATCATGTCTCCTACCACCCAATGAAATGAGAGCTAATTGAAATGAGACAGAAAGGGAGCAGGAAAGAGCATGTCTGGAGGACATGTGTTATGTTTCCTTATCTAATGATCTAATGATTGTGTTTCTTTGTCTAATGATAATTGCAAGTGGGCAATTATAATAATCATAGCCTAACAGGGGCCTCAAAGCTTTCAGGGATAAAAGTCTGGGTTATCATGGACAAGCAACAAAAACTAGTTGAAATACTAGTTGAGTAAGGGGGACAGTAGTGGAATTCTAGAATGGGTTGTAGAAGAGCAATATGATACATGTCAGTTATGACCTTGGGACAACTATAGGAGCTGCTGCAGGAATTTAGCTTGTCCCATATATCTATATCTACATCTGTATCTCTATCTCTATCTATCTATCTATTTATCGAGACATATAATCATATATATATATATATATATATCATATATATTCTTATAAATCATATAATAACCAGAAAACTACCTTGAAGAGTCAGGAACAAGACAGAGTAGTTATGGAGGAGCATATGAACAGTGGAAGAAGTCTGTACTTTAACATTCCTGGCAGTCTCGTCACTCGATCATCTTTATTTATCCCTAATCTTGGCCTAATTTGGCATGTTCACATCATTTTTTTTTTCCTATTGAAAAGAGACTATTTTCACATCATAGAAACAGGTTCTGACTTAGCAATTCTCAGAAAAGAGGGAGAGATGTGGGGAGAGAGGGAGAAACTGAACTTATTTCTGCTATCTCTAGAGATACACAGCTAAAAATTCCAAGGCCCTAATGGGCCAACTGCGTGCAACAATGACTTTTGCCAGACATAGAATACAGTTACCCACATCAGAAATGGGTGTCCAACATAACAAGACAAGTTTGAACCCCATCATATGGGGCATATTCCTCACTTCCTTATATGAAGAATGGAAGGATATCAAGCTGCCTCAGAAAGACTACATCTTGACTGTGGCCCCACCCGTATGTTAGAAATGCCTGCTGGGTTGCTCAGGGCAAAAAGACAATGCTCCTGAGGTTCCTTGAGCTCTTATGTGGCATAAAGGGATCCACAGTTTCTGGATACTTCCAGGGGGAGACTAACTGAGAACCTTAGCTCCTGAGAAATATGCAGTAAAACCACAGCAAAGGCTATATACAAAGCACTGACAGCCTAAACCGGAACTAGATGGAGGTTATGGCTGAGAGATAGCATTTGTGGTGCTTCTGCAGAAGTGGGTCTAGGTCAGCAAGGAAGGATTGCTGAGCCTAAGCAAATTGAAGGAAGAGCAACATCATGTTCATCTGCTGCAGACCTCAGCCTTAGCCATCAGTAATGCTCCCAGTGACCAGGTGAGAAGGGACAAACCTGCAGGGTCTTTACCTCCTAGTAAAATTTGAACATGTGTCATTTCCTACCTATGTTCTACCATTTCATCCTTATGTGACTCATTTATGCTTTGCTCTTTACCCAGAGATTTTCCAAGGGTGGTCCTCAGACCACCTGTAGGATGTCATGTAGGGTAACTGGTAAAAAGCAGACCCCTAGGCCCCTTCCATATACCTACAGAATTAGAGTTTCTGAAGGTATAGCCTTGGAATCTGTACTTTTGAAAACAAGATGCTCAGCATCTGTGAATGGCAAATATATTCTAGTAAGGAATAAACTGCTCTTTCAGTTATTTTTGACTATTGGACTTTTTAAAATTATGAAGGCAATGGAGCCATGAGAAGGGTGGTCTAAAAATGGGCTATGGGAGCATATCTAGATCCTGAAGCTGCTAGTCTCAGGAGGTGGCTTATTCATGATATGCCCACAGAGTCCAAACCACAGCAAAAAGAGCTTTTGTGACATAATAGATAAAGAATGATATAGAGAGCCGTTTCCTGGCCATAACACAGGGAGAGAAGAGGAGAAATCAGAGTAGAGAGGAAATAACAATTTATTCCTTATGAAGTGGCTAATGTGATTAGCTTTTCAGTATGTGTGTGGGGGGAGGCAAGCAGCTGGAGACAGCTTTTGATCTTGGGCAGTCTGACTAGAGAATCATCACAACAGTGGGTGGAGGCAGCTTTCAGATCTCTGGGCAGGGAGAGTGGCTCTTTGAAGTGCTCCCCTCTACCTTTCCTGCTAACAGACAGTGAAGAAGGAGGCCATGTCCCCAGGGCAAATTGGGCAGGTCTTGAAGTTTCCCCAGTTTCAGGAAGTTAACAGAGATGAATATGGGCAAAGTTGCACAGTAGTTCAGGCTGCATTTCAGTGTCTTTCCACCACTCCTTGGCTCCATCTCCATCCCAGGTGAAGAGCAGGTATGCTTTTCTGCTCCTCCTAATTATAGAAGGCTTCTCCATGGAGCCCTCATCAGCTCAATTAAATTCTATGCTGTAACTTTCCTTTTCTTCCATCAAAACTGGCCTGAAACCATTCTGTCAGGGCCTTGGTATAAAATGAATTCATACTGAACTCCAAGAACTCATGCTCATAATACCTAACATGCACTAGGTCCTCTTTTAAGGACTTTAGTAACATTTCTGATACAATAATCTTGTTACAGGATTGGCCTTCTTACTTGTTCAAATCACTTAATGGAGGCAATTTACTACTCTGCTAAGGATAAGGCTTATTTGGCTGCTAAAAGAGAACTATACGGTAATTCTCTGAAAATGCCAGCCTTGCTTTTCCCAAGATCAAAACAAGGCAGAGAGAAATTTAAAACAATTTAAATCAATGAAAAAAATATACCACGTTCATGAATTCAAAAAATATTGTTAAAATACTTATTTTTCTAAGTTCATCTACAGATTCAATGAAATCCCAGTTGAAATCTTAGCAAGATTTTTTTGAAGGTATTGTAATGTTTTTCTAACATTTATTTAGAAATGCAGATGTGTGCAATAACCAAAACAATCTTGAAAAAGAAAAAGTAAGTTAAAGATCTATCATTACCTAATTTCTAGATGAATTATAAAAGCTACATTAATAAAGGCTATGGTTTTGGCATAAATATAAGCAAATAGATCAAAACTGGAGAGCATCAGGAAATATGTATACATATATCATCAATTGATTTTCAACCAAACTACCAAGTCAATTCAGTAGGAAAGTGGACTTGACAAATAGAGCTGGAACAACTGGATATTAGTGAGGGAGAAACAAACCTTCAATTCCCATACTTCATATACAAAAATAAATCAAGATAGATCATAGCCCTAAATGTAAAAGATAAAATGACAAAGACTTTCAAAAACTGCACAGGAGATTATCTTCATGCCCTTGGAGTAGGCAAAGGTTTCTTAGTTGAGACATTAAAGATTTAACCATACTCTTCATAGTCTTTATCATGATACATCAGACTTTATCAAAATTAAAGTTTACTTTTTATCAAAAGATACTATTAGGAAAATAGACTGGGAAACATACTCACAATATAATATCTGACAAAGGACTTGTATCCAGAATATATAGACTATCTATAATTCAAAAACCCAGTAGAAAATGGACAAAAGAAAATAATGAATCTTTACTTAAACCTCATTCCTTATATAAAAATTAAGTCAAAATGGATCACAGATGCAATGTAAGATGTAAAACTATAAAACTTAGAAAATAACAGAAGAAAATCTTTGAGATTTAGAACTAGGCAAGGAGTTCTTGATACCAAAAGCACAACCCATAAAAGAAAAAATTATAGAATACCTGCTTTAGTTCTAATTGATTTAGTTACTATTAAGACTCAGTAAGTTTATCAGACATGGTAAAGCTTCTTGTTGAATTGCCTAATTTCTGCCCATTTTCCCATTAATGTTCATTTTATTCTTAATGACATGTAACAGCTTTTTATATATTAAGGATACTGATATTAGTCTATCAGATATATTGCAATATATATTTTTATAATTAGACTTCAAATTATCTTTTAATATCTTATTGATTTTTTATAACATGAAATTTTGTGTATTTAGTCAAATGTCTTTTTTTATTTTAAAGATTTTATTTATTTATTTGACAGAGACACAGCAAGAGAGGGAACACAAGCAGGGCAAGTGGGAGAGGGAGAAGCAGGCTTTCCACAGAGCAGGGAGCCCGATGCAGGGCTCTATCTCAGGACCTTGGGATCATGACCTGAGCCGAAGGCAAACGCTTAACGCCGGTGCCACCCAGGCGCTCCAGTCAAATGTCTTGACTCTTTTTTGAATGCTTTCTAAATAGAAAGTCCTTTTTTTCATATTTAAGATATATTATTTTTTGTCTCTATTAATTTCTGTTTAATTTTTTACATGAAAGTATTTTATTTCTCTTGACTTGATTATAAGGATCACCCCCCACACCCCAAAATTAGGTCATTTTCCAGAAACAATTTGTTGAGCACTCCTTTGTTTAGGCAGTGATTAGAAATACCACAAAATTCTCATGCAGACTTGTTGACAATTTAGCTAAGATATCTTAACTCCACGGTATTGCTGCCTCAGTATCCATTTTGTTTGGCAGCCTGTAGGACCCTAAACTGATACTAGTCCTTTATGCAAGCACATGACCTACACAACAGCCCCTAGAGTCACAAGCAAATGTTAAATTCCTCATATGACTTCCCCAACAGCATTTGTGATTAATAGTCTTTTCGGCCTCGTGAGGCCTTCCCCTTGTGTATGCCTTAGGAAAGACCCCCGTGGAACTTAACAAAACCCCACTTTTTTTGGTTTGAATTGACCAAAATGGACTTATCCCAGGAAGCTCAAAGCACTCTACCCATAGACCCTAACAAAGACAGGAGACTTAGGTCCTACCTTTCATTTTCTGTCTGCACCCTGCCTTGACCTCCTCATGTGGCCCCTGGATCTGTGCCATATACTTATTCCAGGATCTATGAGTAATAAACTTCTCTATTTCAATTTCTCGTGTGCTTTTTTTTTGAACTACAGCTTGCCATCTGGTATCCTGTACTCCACTTAACAAATGTTAATTTAACAAAGTTATAACAGCACTTGACTCTGTTTCTGAACTATATTCTCTTTCATTGAATCATCCATTTCTGAACTCACGCTGGGGTTATATTTCTCCATGTACTTGATCTTTTCGTGTGTCACTCAGTAAAGTCTCCTTGCTTAACAGCCACCTCCTATGGTAACAGGTTCTCCCTAGTCTACTCCAAGTTTCTTCCAATGTTTCTAGGAGCCCCAAGCAGGTGTCACACAGGTAAGCAAATCACCATGTGGCACTGCAGTGTCTGCCCTGTTTTCCCTGATTTTTTTCCATCTCCCATGTGTTAAGATCCCTACTCTGCAAAGTCTCTTGGAGAAGCTTCAAAGCTACTGCTACTTACTATGAATTATTGCTGCTTATTGTGAATCATTGAGGGTAGAGTTTCTGAATGCTCCCATATTTGGGGTGTCAGGATGGTGTGGGATTCTATAACATAAGTTGACAAGTCTCCAACATTATTCCTCTGACTCTGTCATTTTGGTGGGCTTTCAAACTGCCAGTGTCTGCATTTCTAGAACTGTCTATAATTGGCTGGAAACACTAGACAAATTAATATCCTCACCTCTCTATCAATGACTGATGGGAGTTGGTGTATAAATACCCCAGCTTCCTTGCTTCTTGGGTGGAATAAGGTTTTCCAGAGTTTCCCTTGTGGGAGTCAGCACCCATGACAGAGCCTTATAGCCAGGTTAATAATTCATCCTTCATTGAATGCTTTTGCTTTCCTGTATCATTTTCCCTCCACTGCTGGCACTTTCTAAACCACCTAAATAAACTCTTTTTCTTAGGTCTGTTTCTGGAGGAACCGGAACCACTGTAGGTTCCCTCAGAATTTGAGGAAAGAAGGATCCCCTTTAGGGAAGATAATTTTTGTAGGGAAAATTTTATGAAGTTATTATTTTTTCTGATAGTATTATAATGTTATGTTATTATTTAAAAGGCAGCTATATACTTTATAATATTTGGACTATATCAAGGTATTACTTATTGCCTAGTATGTCCTCATTCATCAATCTGAGAGCATATAAAAATTAAATTTTATTTACTCAACAAATGTTTATTGAGTTCATGCTATGTATCAGACATTATTCTAGGGGGTCCAACAGTGAACAAATTAGATAAAAATCTAATCTTGTTTATTTTGTTAATTATTTTATTCAAGAAAGTCCTCTGCATCCTCACTTATGTATTTACTTGTTTGTTTATTTCATCTCCTTAATCAGCTTGAGCTATCCAAGGTTGAAAGAGTTGTGCTAAACTATCCTTCTAATGTTATGATTTTGGTGAATTTTCTTTATTTTTCTAACAGTTTTTGCTTTATATATTTCAATGCCATTTTATTGGGTACATAAAAGTAAAATGACTATTATGCATTTATTATAAATTATACCCATCAATAGTACAAGGCAAATCCTTTTTTCCAGTGTAATTTTTTTTCTTTTATTATTTAGGTATATTTTATATATAATGAAATGCACATATCTTAAATGTTCAGTTCAATATAATTTGAAAATTTTAGACACTGTTATAACTATCCCCAAAACAGGTTATAGAGAAACATAATCATCACACAAAGAAGTCTTTTTTGATAGTTTCCAATCAGTTTCCAACTCACCTACCCAAAGACCACCACCTCAACATAGGCTGGTTATTATAAATAACAGTGGAATCATATAGTATCTACTCTTGTTTGAGTTCCTTTGATCCACATATTGTTTTGTGTTTGGTTTTTTTTGTTGTTATTTTTTGCCGTGCAATTGGCACTTTATTTTATTTTAGATTTTTATTTTAATTCCAGTTAGTTAACATACAGTGTTTTATAGTTTCAGGTATATGATATAGTGATTCAACATTTCATCAGGTCAAGTGCATCCTTAATCCTCATTGCCTATTTCACCCATCATCCCACCCACCTCCCTCTGGTAACCATCAGTTTGTTCTCTATAGTTGAGAGTCTGTTTCTTGGTTTGTCTCCCTCTGTCTCTTTTTCACCTTTGCTTTGTTTCTTAAATTCCACATATGAGTGAGATCATGTGGTATTTGTCTTTCTTTGACTGACTTATTTTGCTTAGCATTATACTCTCTGGCTCCATCTATGTCATTGCAAATGGCAAGATTTCATTCTTTTTTATAGCTAAGTAATATTCCATCATGTATGTATGTGCATGCATGCATGTGTGTGTGTATTTATAGTCACTCTGTATCTTTTGTCCAATGTAATATTTTTGTGTGAATTCTGTTGTGTCTGATATCAATTTTGCTACCCTTACTTTCCTTTTGTTTGCATTTGATTTACCTGAATATCTACATTCATTCTTAATCTTCTATTTATGTCAGTTGTAACATGTATTATTGTGTATTGATAACTTTTGCTATTTTTTTTCTTTGTCTTTTGGTGGTTTTCTGAAGATATTTTTGTCCTATTTTCCCCTTAGTTTGGAAATTATGTATCTTCTCTTGCACTAATGATCACCTTGATTAAAATAAAAAAATGTCATAGCCCACCTGTATTTCCCTAGGGAATACCATGTACATAGGATGAGAATTTTTGCCTGTTTTTACTTTTTTCACTGTAATCATTATAAGCCACATTCATATACTTACCCTCTGAGCCTGCACATTCAAACAAATGCATGTGTGCAAACACACACACACTTCATATTTGCTATTTTTCACAGCTAGAATTGCACCCATCCACTCTGTTTTTTGCACTGATGAGAGTGGGTCTTTGGATCTCATACCAGAAAATCATGAAGGAGCTGTCTGCTGAAAAGATGAAGTGCAGGGTCATTTTGTTTCCTAAATACTCAGTTCTTTGGATGATACTTTAAACTGAATATACTCTTCCACATCTGCTTCCAACAAGATTGTAACAGCAGCAGCAGCAGCCTAGAGAGATGTGAAACAGTTTAAAGGAAATTGTATGCAGTAGAATATTCCTTTTTTATTAAAAGCTATTTATCATTCTTATCTTGTTGAGTATGTGGGCTGCTCTGGCTTGCCTTTTTAAATCTACACAGTTGATTGGATCTCTGTCATATTGTGTTTGCTTATTAAAAGCCCACTCCCACCCCCCCCACAACACTAGCTATGGTGAGCCCTACACCAAAGGACAGAGTCCTTTGTGGTAATCATGTGAGGAGGTCAGCACATAGCCTAGGGGCAGGCAAGTTAGCAGTGCAGCCTGAAGTATGTGGGTGTCTGGGAATCACCTCAGTAGTGGCTTTCTCAGGGAGATATGAGGTTCCTACCTTTTTCTTCACTGAGCTCTATGCCTAATTGTACTATTTAATCTTTATAAAAGCCCTATGATATAAATGTTATATCCCCATTTTAAACATAAGGTATTAAGCCTCAAAGATGCCCAATTCAAGTCACCTATAGGCAGATATAGGATTCAAAACTATGCACGTCTGGCCCCCAAAACTTGTACTTTAATGATGCTTTTAAGAACGGGGGAGAAATAGTGGAATGGAAGCATCACCATTAAGTAACTACAGAATGGTGTTTTTGTGCTTTCATGGATTCAATTTACTTTATTTACCCACAGCTGTCCTTCAACCATTTGAGAAAATAAGTCCCCTGGATTTGGAATTGGTAGACCTAGCTTCTGTGATTTATAAGCTCTGCAGTTTTGAGCAAGTTACCAAGACTTCCCTTTTCTTTGTCTCTGAAATGAAAAGTTCAGCCCCATCAGTGATTTTAAACTGTACTCTGAAGCCTGCTAGAGGTGGGAGGTGTGGGTGAGGGATGGCTAAGATGGCCTGCTCTGGGATTTTGCTGCTTTTGATTTGTTAAAACCTCTGTATATAAGATTTCATTTGAAAATGCAGGCCTCCCTTTTACAGAATACTTGGGAGTGGGTGGGTGGCTGAGCGACTCTGTAAGAGGAGATCAGGATGTCCAGGCTGTTGAAGAACCAAGGCCTCACCAGCTCTAGCTCCTACTCTACTGCCTAGGCCTGGCTGCAAGGGGGAAACGAGCCAAATGGAGGGAAAGTTTGTAAGAACTGGCATAATGAGGGATGAAAATGGATCCTAAGCAGCAGCCCCAGGGACAGTGCTGGCAATCACCAATCAAGTCCAAACTGAGTAAGAAAAATACAACTTAGCTCTTCTCTCTGTTGATGTGGAGAGATTAGGGAGGAAGCAATGGGCAAAGGCACTATTCTAGAAGTAGAAAGGATAAGATGGACCACAAAAGCATATTTGCAGGCCAGCCATAAAGAGGGCCTATGTATGCCTCACAATCCAAAAATAATGTGCCCAAGCCCAAGATAGGAAAAATAAAAAGGTAGTTGTCATAAGTTTTGAAAATGCATTTTATTAGCTATGCATATTGAAAAACCTAAGTCTTGGTTATACTTGTTTAGTGAAACCATTAAATCATAATTTTCTGCTTAGAAAATAAACACAAAGAAAGAGTCCCAGCTCCCTCTAGTAAGAGACTCCCCCTACCTCCCATGTAATTATCTGCATTAAACTTACATTTCCCCATCCTATGCCAATGAGGAGGAGTGTCAGGGACTGGCTAGATTGTCCAGGTTGAAGCCATCAGACAATATGTCAGAGAATAACAGGAACAAGGCCATGTCTCCTGTTGTGGCTAAACAGACCACCTAGGATGGGGTGGAAAATGTACCCAGAAGAGAACAGAAAAACACAGGCATCTAGAAGATCCAGACAATAAATAATATAAAAATTGGTTGCGATAGAGACCTCAGAAGAAAGGAGAAAGGCTTATACTGTAGAACCTTTCAGGACACTTATTTTTCCTGCTTCTTGAACAACGGCCCACATTTCCATTTTGCACTGGGCCCCATGAGTTATATAGACAGCTCTGACTGCAAATGTGTGGGATTTATGAAAAAAATAAAATATGATCTTTCCTTCTGGGGAAATCCTGTTTCCTTTCATTTCTTAAGCACTCTCGTGGTGCTTAAGAAATGAAGCACCATGGAGGGAGCCATTTTCCCAGAATGTTTCCTTGAATGACAACGGAGTTTTATGCTCATTTGTTAGGACATGGAACTGTCAAGGTTAATTCTCCCCTTTTGCTCTTCTCCATTCCTGAAATGCTAAGAAAGTGGTAGTGATATCTTGTATTCTTATTTGCATGCCTTTGTTTTCAATACTAAAATAGCCATTTGAAATTGTGGTCTATAGGAAGGTCATCCCTTCCAAAACTTTTCTTCCCTCCTGCCATTATTTTGCTAAGGGATAAAAATTTTCATTCTTACTTGTTTTAAGTAGGGTGAAATAATGGCATGTCTTTTCCTTCTCATATACCCATAATTATCTGCCTCTTCTGGTAAGGTATATGTACCCATCCTAACAAATAGCTTCTTAAATCATAACTGGGACTCTATTTTCATCCTTGTGTGTGGGAGCCACAAAGCCTGTGTTGGAAAGCTCTATAGGAGAGTCTATTAACTAGAATGTGTGTGAGAACATTGCACAAACATTGTGCAATGCCCTCTGCCAAAATGATTGGCCATTTCTAAAGCAAAAAACAAATGAAATATATAATGCAGCCAAGCCAGTTGTTTTAGGGTATAATGAAAAAAACACTGGCCCAGTGGGTCCTGGTCTTACCACTAAATCTGTGACAAGACAGTTAACTTCCCTGGGTTTAAAAACTGGGAAAATAAAGATTATAATCTCACTAAGTGGTTTGAATGTTACAATGGGCTTTTTATTGTTTTCATTTACCCAGCATCCATCCCCTGTGCTTCAGTTTTCCTTTAAAGAAGTATAGCTTCCGGGGTGCCTGGGTGGCTCAGTCAGTTGAACAGCTGATTCTTGGTTTTGGCTCAGGTCCTGATCTCATAAATTGTGGGATTGAGCCCCATTGAGCCCCAGGCTCCATGCTCAGTGGGGACTCTGCTTCTCTCCTGTTCCCTCTGCCCCTCCCTCCACTCATGTGCACCGCAGTCACTCCCTCTCTCTAAAATAAATAAATAAATCTTAAAGAAAAAAAAAAGTACAGCTCCCAGAATTCCTTAGGCCACACTTACTCTTTTTTGTGTGTGTGCTCTGCCACATGCCCTTTTGGCAGCTTTTTCTAAAGGACTGCCCTTGGTTTATTTGGTCTACTAGCACACTTTGCCTTGCATACCCAAAAAAGACAAAAGAAGTGCCTGGCGATTTACGATCTCCCCTCTCCAGAGAAAGCCCATAACCAGTGAGAGTGGTACAGAACTATGAAATCCTGTTGAGATGACTCTAGACTCCACTTGCATCTGGGAGCTCCCCTGCAGGATCAGGCTGAAGCTACCCTGGAGATAATTTTCCTGGGATCCCACTCCTGGTTGACCTCTTCTTCCTTGTTCTCCTCCCTTTCCACATCCTTACAAGTTTTCCCAGAAGCACTTAAAGCATCATTTGCAGGTAAATTCTTATCTCAGGGCATGCTTCTGGAGAATTTAAACTAAGAGAAGCACCATGTCTCCATGATTGTAAGAAGACTTGGTAGAACTGTCGGTCAGGTGCAATATTCCACAGATCAAAAGTGACTTGTGACCCAAAGCACCAATCAGACCCTCTCACCTGGGAATTTACATTTCCATCAGATGACTAAGGTGAAGAAGCTGGTTCCCATGGTCATAATCTAAAGATACTAACCAATCATTCCTACTTCCAGATACCCTGACAACAGTGATTCTTGTCCTCCATAGTCTTCATTTTTCCAACTTTCTTCATTTCTGTGAGCTAACCTATATACTTGGAATAAATTATGTTTTTCTATTGCATTACTGAGAATTTCATGTGAATAAACATCCCCAACTGACACAGAAATCAAATAAAATAACAAAGAACTGCTTTGTCAACTGTGAGTACTCCTCTGAAGTCGTCTGTTATTATTGCAAAAACAGTCCCACTTAGTGCTATTTTGCTGTTCAGTATATTGCTTGTTTGACATTAACAAAAAACACCTGTATTTGCCTTTTCTCTGCTTTTACATGTGCATTTCACAGTTTCAGTAGTTGACAGCAGAACTTTCTGAAACTACCTAAGATAACAGCACACACTTGGTCAGAATTTTTATTTATTGATGTCAGTATTAAAATCTTCCATAATTAAAATGAGGTGATTCCAAACATCTGTGCTTTATATTTGTGTATATACCAATATTTGGTATAGTTTTCAGGAGCACACTGATTGTTACAGAAGAGATGATTGATATAGTTCCTTAGCTATATATCCAGGAAATCACAATTAGCTGGTTTTTAAATGTTTTCACTAATATTTCTAATATTTCCAGCCCAACTTCTGGCTTTGAAAACAACTATAATTTATAGTAGGTATCTGTTAATAAAATATTCATAATAACAACTTTTGTCTTTTATAGGTGCTTTGTAGTTTATTAATAATTTTTAGGACATCTCAAGACATCTTTATGAGATTAGGTTCAGTTGAGAAAAGAAAATTAGAGCTTTTCAGATGAGAAAAATAGAGCTCAGAAAACTTAAGTCATTTTTAAATGCTCTACAATTGTTAAATGACACGATGTTTTCATCTTTTCAGTCTTACGAATTTACCATCTGTTTACCTATTTCTGCATAATAAACAACCCCAAAACTTAGTGCTTAAAACTAAAATGTATTTATGTAACTCATAGTTCTATGGGTTCACTGGACTTGTTTGGTATTCCTTACTTGGAGTCTCTCATGTGGTTGTAGTCAGATGGTGGTTTTAGGGTTCTGTCTTAGCTAAAGCTGCTATTACAAAATACCATAAACTAGGTGGTTTAGACAACAGACATTTATTTATTACAGTTCTGGAGGCTGAAGCATCAAAGATCAAGGTGCTGGCAGATTTGGATCTTGTAAGGGCCCTCTTCCTAGCTTGCAAATGACCACCTTCTGGCTGTGTGCTCACATGGCCTTTCCTTGGTGCAGAGAAATCTTATTTTCCTATTCTTATGAGGGTGCTAATCCTATCCTGAGGACCCCACCCTTAATCTAATAAATTTAGCCAATCTAAGGTTAATTATCTTCAAGAGATCCCACTTCCAAATAGCATCGCATTGTGATTTAGGGCTTCAACATATGAATTTTGGAAGGTCACAAACATTCAGTCTATAGCATGCCCCAAGTGTTAATATTCCAAAGAAGAGAAAGTAGAAGCTTCTGATTTCTTAGACTCAAGCCTGGAAATAGGCCCAGTGATACTTCCACTGTATTCTGTTTGTCAGAACAGTCACAGGGTCTGCCCAGATTCAAAATGTGAAGACATAGATCTCATCTCTTGATGGGAGGTGTGTCAAACACTTTGTGGTCTTATTTAATTGGCCACATCATCTTAAACTCTATCTCTGGAATTTAAAGTCAGTCAGTACTTTCACGAGGATATGAAAAAGCTAAACATGAATTGAAAAATTTTCTAAAATAAAATAATGCATTTATTTGGAAATCATTTTTTTTTCCTGCTGTAGGCATTGTGTCTTTTGTCCTGACATTTCAAGATCCAGTTGATGGCTTTATTTTTTGTTTTACAATAGGATTTCAGGGTGTGGTCTAAAGAACTACAAGGCTTAAGCCTGATATATTGAGATCTATTTTTTTGTGTATGTCAGAAATATGGGCCAAATCAGATTTTCCTAAGATGACTTCTAATATCTGAAAATTAGAGGGAATCTATTTTCTTCCAAATTGGGTCTCTGCTTCTCAGTGTTTTGTTATTATTGTCTGCATAATACAAGAGGGTGGACGATAGATTCTACCACCTCAGTCTCACAAAGCTGAGTTTGAACAGATGATTTCTGAAAAAGCCAGGGAAAGCAAGGATGTTATTTTCTTTCCTGTTGTTTGGGGGTTGTTTTGTTTTGTTTTGTTTCTGTGAGCAGCTAACATAATTTCCATAAGATAAATATAGATTTGATGATGAAAATGACAAAAGCCGTGGGTGTTTGTTATTAAGCGTGGGAATTACATTCTTTGTCTAGTTTCCTATAGATAAATGTCACAGTTGGTGGGTTAATGAGTTGAGTTGGTTAGAATTCAGCCCTACTGCAACCAGAGTTATCTGTTTAACTCATTATTGTTCGTATTTGCCAAGGCAATCACTATAGCATTAAGTGCAATGCACCATTTAAGAGTGGGGGCTCTAGAGCCAGACTGCATAATTTTTTTAAAAAGATTTATTTATTTATTTTGAGAGAGAGAGAGAGAGAGCACACAAGCTGGAGGGACAGAGGGAGAAGGAGACAGAATCTCAAGCAGACTCCCCACTGAGCGAGGACAGGAGCCTGACACAGGGCTTGATCTCAAGACCCTGCAATCATGACCTGAGCCAAAACCAAGAGTCGGGTGCTTAACCGACTACACCACCCAGGCACCCCCAGACTGCATAATTCTGATTGCATTGCTTACTGGCTATGAAAATTTGGGCAAGTTATTCAACCTTTTTGTGCCTCTATTTCCAATTCTGTGAAATGGGGAAGTTCAATATCTATGTCAAAGGGTTACAAGGATTAAATGAGATGCTACATGTCAGATGCTCAGAGAAGTGCAGTACCCTCTTAAGCACTCAGCAAAATTAGCTGTTATTCAAGTTGGTAATTCTTCTGTCCCATGGTTTCAGACTTTACCTAATGCCTTCCATAAATTGATGATTAACTTCTACCAGAGGCTGAACCCTGACTAACTACAAACCGATCCCTTTCAGCGTCCTGACCACTACTGAAAGAGAGGACTTTACAGAGAAACTAGATGAGAACATAAGGATGGACCAGAGACTTTATTTTCATATAGGCGGTACAGCTCAGTGGACTCTCCCTAAGACTGAAAGGAAGAGGGGGTAACATTTCAACACTTAAGCCCAGCTTAGTCATGGATTTGGCTTTAGTAAGACCCAGCTTTCTGTGACCATATACAATAAAATTGATCAAAAGTTCTATTCTCCACTAAGTGGAATTATTTTTGTCTATCATAGGTTCAGAATTTGAAAAAGAGTTATTGATTTCTATCAACCAGCCACTTTTGTTTGGTTTTAATTTCCCCCTGATTTTTTTTTTTCTGTTGAAAAATGTCAACATGAATAGCACATTTAATCAGCTAACCTCCCTTCCTAATTTTAATTCCAAATCAGGGGCAAGATGAAGTGAACCCTATATCCAATAAGTTGGTAGTGATTTTGATTTGTCTACTGTCTGCCCAAGGGAAGGCAACAAAAGTTGTTGGGGAGGATTAAAGTTATTTTAATCAAGCGCAACTTTTAGGTTCTTTTAGGTAAACAACAGTAGACACCAAAAGAATTTGAGGTAAGTAAAGACTAGCTACTCCATTACTCCTTACTAGCTTATACCAGCAAGCTCCACAACCTTGCTATCTGATTATTAAAAAATGATGTCTCACACCAAAACTTGTTAGCATATAGACATGTACTTAGACAGGCACAAAACAGATCACATAAATTGTCCCATGAGCTTGGTGAGATTTCAATGCTGTTGCCTTTAAATGCTCTCATGTTATATGAAAGATTCAATTGTGGCAGACACAGCAACTTTCCAGAGACAGGATTTGGTGCCTTAGAGTCAGCATCAAAAATCAGAAAGACTCCTAAACAAATGGTTGGGGGCGCCTGGGTGGCTCAGTCAGTTGGGCATCCAACTCTTGATTTCAGCTCAGGTCGTGGTCTTGGGGTTGTGGGATTGAGCCCCACATAGGGCTCCCCAGTCACTGAGAAGTCTGCTTGGGATTCTCTCTCTCTCCCTCTCCCTCTGCCCTTCCCCCCTGCTCTCTCTCTCTCTCAGATGGATAGATAGATCTTTAAGAAAAGAAAAACAAAAAACAAACCAAAAAAACCCCACAACTGGTTGACCAGGATGGGGACTGGAGTGAGACAAGCAAGGCAAGTTTAGGATATCACTTACTCTCAGACACCCACCATGTACTTGCATGACCCTAAAAATGAGCATCTCCTTAACTTTTTGCACCCTAGCTTGCCTTACTGTAATCCAGGTGTTGGTCTGGACATGGAGTCATTTGAAAACCAAGCCAAAGAGAGCCATTTTTAGCAGACTGGCCAATAACTACCATTTTTCACTGTTAAAACAGCTGACATTTGGTATGTTGATTAGTAGAGCATTGGTTACTGATCAAGTACAGACAGCAGAAGCACTAAAGCAACTGCCCCTGGAATGTGGTCCTTTTTGATATGATGGCAGCTAACTACCCTTAAGCTATGAATTCTCGATTCTAGTAATAGCTGGCCAGAGAGTTAAATCTTAAACTAACTAGTATATGTGTTGTGTTACACTGTCTATGCTGAAATATATTAAAATAAAGGCATCATAGCAAGTGTAACTGTCCCAGGAGGTTGTTAGGTGTATGTTGGTCTCAAAGAGATCTCCAGGAAAAAAAAAAAAAGTAGAGATGATATATGCAGGATACCCTCCATCTTCTTACTTATAAAGTACTCTCTAGCTTTCTGCCTTACACCTGGGTCTATCTTGCTGAGGTGTAACTGATAATGTATTACTTATTTGGCATTTGAGCTCCAAAATTTCCAGACATCTACCTTCTCCTATTTTCCCTCCCTTTCTTCTATTTCTTCCCTGAAACCATAGGGGTTTAGGAAAACATTTCCCACTACAGAGTGTGGACAATTTGTGCCCTAAGATTTGACAAACTTCCATTTACTCAGATGTGTGGCTACCAGTCCCCTCTTTTGCCCTTAATTCCAAACTTTATCCTAAGGAAGTAAATATGCGTAAAGGTTCACTAATTTGTCAAGTAGTCTGACTGTATCATTTTCAAATAGTTTCCTCCCAAGGCAGTAAATTGAACACTAGGGAGGATCTGGCCCATGTGTCATCTGTATTTATTTTTATTTCCTTACATACTTATTCAAAGAGAAGACTATTTACCTATGCATTGCCATGGTTCCTATTGCCATGGCAGCCAAGATCTTGTATTGCAAAGATGAGAGAGAGAGAGAAAGGGAGAGAGAGAGAGAGGAAGAAAAAAGAGTGAGATTGGGGATTAGCAACGAGATTGAGGAGAAATGTTCACAGGCCTCTGGAGCAATACTTGAGATAACCAGGGGTTTTGGTAGGTGGAGCTTACCTACTGGAGGTGGTTGATTGACTGGGTCTCTCAGCTCATCTTGATGAAAAACAAGGAGACAAGATAAAATGTTGGAAAAGTAATTAGTGTTCTATAGGGTCAGCTTTCATCTTTCTTGGCTGGTGCCCTTTAAAAAAATGATGGTTCTTTATGTGCTTAATTAAAGTTTGGAATAGCTATTTGCCTCCATAAATCATTTCTGCTGCCCAAGGAAGCAGTGGTGACAGTGGCAGTGAGGGGTAACTAGGGCTACACTGAATTCCCTGGGGCTGAAAACTGAATGCTATTTTTTGGAGCACTGGAAGGACATTTTCTATGCTGAGAGCTATATTTCACTCTGCAGTCATTGAGAGCTGAGAGGGTTCCAGCCGACGCTTTAACTGGCTGGTTTTCTTTCAGAGGCGAGCCGAGAGAGAAGTGCATACAGAACAGCAAAGACTGAATGGCTTGAATCATCACCTAGGTGATCAGTTGTAATGCCAGATTGTCTCTAAGGGACTAAAATATGAAGCTTTCTTTTAAATTTTCCAATTAATTTTCCCAGTGTGTCTTTAGAAGCATGGGTGTGGTAAGAACAAGTACCCCATTTCCCAGGGTAAGTCACTGAGGCCCAGATGGAATGGGATGTTTTCAGAATTACACAGCAAATGAATGATGGGAATGAAAAGACAAAATAATGTCCTGAATTTTGGACTGAATTGAGGATCAGAGTTAACAAACTGAGCTTTTATTCCCTGAGCAACTCTGGCTTCAGTACAAGAATTTAACAAAAACATATTGGCTCCCATAATCCTTCCCTTGTTCTGTTGGAGCATTTCTGAGTGGGGACAATGCCCTCGGTTTGGTCAGTATCACACTGTGTGGAACACTGGCTTCTCATTGGAATTCCCTAGTATAATAACCTTTGTTTTCTCTCACAAAGGTGGTGGACCATTAAGGTCCACAACAGTGCCTGTTTCCTGCAGCAACCCAAATGTTACCACTTACCTGCCTGAGTTCTTTGTCACCTTTCCTTTTCTCTCCACTTCAACTTTTCTTTGATTTATCCCCCAAAGCTTTCTCCTAGGTTATTTGGCAGCATTCCCTCACTCATCAAAAGCTGGTGGGTCTTTCTTGAGTGAGCCCTCAGAGCTGACCTCCTTTTTGAGACATCTATTTGCATGCATGAGGCCACTGATGACATCAGTGGTGTTGCAGTATTGAGTCACATTTGGGGTTTTACCTAGGAGAGGTTCAGAATATAAATATTTTCATGAGGGGTGTGGGCCAATTTCGGATTCAGGAGGAGAAATACTGCAGAAGAAAAAATTTAGGAACATAAATTAGCTGCTTAGTTTCCTTGGGCATTTTCATTCACTTATTTAATATGAATGCATTAAGCAATATGTGAAAACCAGTTTTGGTGCTAAGCAAAAAAAATACTAGAGTCCCTCTCTTCCAGGAGCTTACACTCTGACTCAAAGGGAAAGCAGTATCAGGCAAATAGAATATGAATCAAATAAAACAGTGTAGACAACAAGGATTCTACACAGAAGCTCAAAAGCACAGAGAATGGAGAGTTGGAAAAGACTTTATAGAAGAAATTGCCATCAGCTGCAGGTAAATTAAAATAGAATTTACATACAACCATTTATATAAATTTAAAATACACATACTAAATAACACTATTTTTCAAGGACATATAGGTTTAATCACTTTCAACAAAACATTAGTGTGGGAGCCTTTGTGTAGGGAGAAAAGGAAGTGGGGATGAAGTATAAGGAGAAAACAAAATAAGAGGAAGACTTTGCTCAAGTCAGTGATTATAATGTGCTATGAAATGCAAATAACTCCGTTTCCTGCTTCATTTCCAGTTTCAAAAGGGATAAGAAAAAGAAGACTGAAAAAAATAAAATAAAACCAGCAAATATCCCAAACAAAAGCAAAGAGTATTGAATGAGTGAACAGTTCTTTGTATAAATATGATCTGGAGGGCTGAATAGAGGCTTTACTATAGTCTTCAAAATGCCAGTAGTCTTAGGCTGTTCTGGAACAATAATGTCCACATAAAGGAGCCCATCATTTCACTGGGTCGGATTGGCTGCATATGGAGTATCTACTTGGTTCTTGTAATGAATTTAAAGGAGACATTGACAATCTTGACTATGTTCTGAAGGTGACTAAATTCCTCAAAGATGATGTGGGAGAAACCATTAAAGGAACCAGAAATGTTTGTCCTAACACATGAAAAGGGAAACATCTGGCTTGTGTATAGATTCTTTGTATATAGGTATATATATATAGGTCTGTCTGATGGGGAAAGGGCTGCTTCCTCAAGGTTTCTGCCCTCTTTGTCTTCAGAGATCCCAGGAGTGTCATGTTTACCAAGGTAATCATAACTTTCCTAAAGAAGTAGTCTGATTGGAAGGTGAAGCACATATCTGCTTTCATTAGCAAAGAAACTGAAAAGGCATCTCCCCCACTGGCTTACTGATGTCTTATATACCAGAATGAGATAGGTATTGAAAGCAAATCCCCCTGGTTGAGAAAATACATGAGTAATTCATAGAGAAATAAACTAGACTATTGTCAGAGCCCTTCCTGAAGGTAACTTTTGATTAAAAGAAAGAAAACTCTCCACAGAAACAACCACAGAACCAATAGGGTGTGTGTATGTGTGTGTACATATGTATTATAAGGAACTGGAACTCAATTATGAGGACTGATTAGTCCCAATATCTTCTTTTGGAAAGTGAGACACCCAGGAAAGCTGATGACATAGTTCCAGTCCAAGGCCTAGGAGCCAAGAGAGCTAATCTAGTTCAAATGCTAGTGGGCTTGACACACCTTTGCTGAGAAGAAACCCTGTCCTATTCTGCAAAGCCACTTATTCAACTTGCAAGCTTTTTTAAAAAAATTAAACACCCTGAATTGGAAGAATCAGGTTGCTGCCTTAGATTTCATGTGTTAATATTCTAATTAAATGCCAGCTCTAGGCCAGAAGTAAAAGGCCACGAATGAAAGAAGCAGTGCCAATTCTTCCTACCAATCAATGGAAAAGGTGCTTTTCTCCACTTGGCTGGCTTCCTTGTTTTTTTGCTTCCAACCTACACACACACACACACACCTTTTTTTTCCTAACTGTACATATATTGCTGCTCCTGCACATGCGTTGCCCAAAGTGACTTCTTAAAAAGCTCTTCAACTGGCAAACGCTGATGTGTGTAGCTGGTTAATAACATAGGAATGGAATGAAACTACAAATTACAGAGTTTGAGAATGTTAAAGGGAACCTACCCTCCATCCCCACCTCTCCATATATCCAAATTCTACCAATTCTTTATGACATCTTCTTAGGATCTCTTTCATCCTCCATTAGATTCCTAAGGTATTATCTGGATTAACTGAGTGTTTAATCATATACTCTGCCAAATGCTTCCAGGATGTGAATCTCGTTTCCCCCAGTAGAATTGTAAGTTTCCAAAGGCAGGAATTTTGACTTCTCTTTTTTCTGCATTTCCTTATACTACACTTAAAAACAGTACATAGTAGAACTGTAAACACTTAGTAATAGATTTCCGGGAATAGTGGGGAGATAAAGGGGAAGATTTTGACCGAAATAATTCTAGCCTCAAACTACATAAAATCTAACAGTGGGTTAAAGATATAAACATACACAACTTTAAGGAGCATTCCCTATGGCAGAGACAAGTAATCATATTGTCTATATCTAGTTATAGAGTGGAGAAGGCTGAATTATCTGACTTCTTGAAACACAGTGCTCTTTCCTCTGATCTCTTTTAATTTATATAGCACTATTACCTTTTCAAACTTTCAAAGCACTTCCGTCAACATTATGGGTCAGGAAAGAAAGACTTTAAAAGTCATGAAATAACTTTTCTGCTGGGATAGAAGTTCAGTATGAACTGTGACTTTCGCTTTTTAAGCATGCTTACTTTTCTCGTTTGCAACTGTCATTTGTCCATGCATATATTCAATGCACTTATTGTGCACCTGAGTGCCTACAATGTGCCAGGCCCTGTGCTAAGCCCTGAGAATACTCCAGTACGTAAAACAGGCAAGGACCCTCTGTTCATAGAGCTTACTGCAACTGAAAGTTGAATGGTAATTAGGAAACACGTATATAGAAAAGAGAATATTCCTCTCCATCCCTTACCCCTACCAAGGAAAGCAATGCTCTCTTTGCAGTACTTTATTCAGAGGTTCTTTCCAAAATCACAGGACCAAAGAGTTCTGTACTCCCAGAAGCTTGCAAAGACATTGATTTCTTTGGTCTTAAACTGGTACTAATAGTGTCCCTCTACTCTTTTACATTTAAATAAGAATTCTGAAAGAAATTCATAAAAAGCCAGTCCTTTGACCCTATCAAGACCTATAGTCTCATCAAAAACTAATGATGTAATGTATGGTGATTAACATAACAAAATAAAAATAAATTAAAAAAAAAAGACCTATAGTCTCCAGATTATTTTAATTCCCCACCTGGATTTACTTTCTCCTATCCTCAGCTAGACCTCTTGGTTTATTATTTTCTCTCCTTTGCCCTTAAAACTCTTTGTCACCTATCCTGCAAACAAGCCTTGGGTTAATATAATCAGTTAGTTTCTCTACACCTATTCCCAGGCTACTGAGGAAAATCATACAACCATAAAGATTGGAGACACTACAGATTCATCCTCTACCAAAATCTATCTATCCTTCATCTATCTATCTATCATCTATCTATGTCATCATCTATCTTTCATCTACTCATTGCTTTATATCCCTTTCTCTGATTTCCACTCTTCCCTTTTTCTTTTCTTTTTTTTTTTCCCTTGAAGTCAAATTTTGAGACAGATTGTCCACACTTACTGGAAACAAATAAGTAACTGGAAATAGTTACTCATCTATCTTCCACTTGAGCTCCAAATATCTATAATCTATTTTCAGCTCCTATCACTTCATGCAACTGCTTCTCCAAAGGTCACTCATGTCCTCATTATTCCAGAACCAATCTGTCATCATCATTCTTGATACTACTACAACATTCAAACACTTTACTCCCCTGCCAAAATCTGGCTTATTTGACATCACTCATCTATTCCTCCCCCCAATACTGACTGCTCCATCTCAACTTCTCCTCAGGAATCTTCTTCCTGCTCTTCCTTTGATTATCTTCCCAACATAAATGTTCCCCCAGTTCCCACCTCAGTCCATTGTTCTCTCTCTCTCTCTCTCTCTCTCTCTCTCTATATATATATATATATATATATATATATCCCTCTGTTATATCCAGAGGTCCAACTCCTCCTTAGATGCTGATGTTCCCAAAGCTTATCTTCAGGTCAAAACTCTCTCCAGAGCTTTAGTACCATCTGCCTGCTGGGCATCTTCACTGAGATATACTGTAGGCATCTCAAGCTCTGAACATCCAAAAGAATCTACTCTTTGTTCCTACAGATATGCTGTCCACAAATCTGCCTGATGCATAGTTGGTCGTTAAAAACATGTTTTAAATGAGTGGAGAGGACATTGAACTTGGAATCACTGAGTAACTTACCCAATGTAACAGCTCCTGATTCCACATAGATCTCCCAACAGAGATCTTCATTTTAAGAGCTTAGAAAAATCCAGAGTCCTTCATTATCTCCTTCTTTAACAGCTTCTTCAACAGCCTTGTTGAGAATACTGCCTCTGAGGTAAGCTCTGTTATATGGGGTCTTAGGCTGGATTCCAAGAGTGGTGGGACACAGTAAGTCAGGAGCAGAGCAGGCAACACAACTGCTTTGTGAATTCCTGTATCAGGCAGGGTGTGATGGCTCATCTTCACAGCCAACTAGCACTCAGAGCCTTGCTTCTTCAACTCACAGGTGAGATTTATTTGGATGTCTTTAGCAAGTGATGGAAGGATCCAATCCTTGGATGTGCCCTATTAGTTTGTTTAGCCTGTCAGCATTATTTTGATTGTTTAGTGCCATCGTCACAGGCTACAAGATGCAAAATAGGCGAAGCGGCTAATAAGTTAAGAAAACTCTGATTAAGTTTCAAGAGGACTCAATGAGCGTTGTACAGGTTAATTGAATATTTATAGATTAATTCTCCTTTCTGGATTCTAAGAGGTGGTTCTGTTTCAGAGCGCACTGCCAAACCAGTGATGGGAGAAATTAGAAATCCCAAACTAAATAAATGCCCCTGCTTTTCATCTTGGGGATCATAATGCACAAAGCAGGAAATATGAGATAAATAAGGAAGAAGTAATAACTGAATTCTAGGGTTATATGGACATATCAATAGCAATATAAGGTACACTTCTGATGTAATAAATAATCAAACAAATTGAGGATTTATTTGTTGGCTCTAAATCTTGAAGAAGTTTTCTAGAACTGAAACAAAATTCCAGATGATTTGTGTTTTCCTCATCCCCAATAAATACATTCCAGGGAAACCCTAGGGAACTAAGTCACATGGGGTTGAGCTGAGGCTACCCTACACGAACAGTTTTCCATAAATTAAGAAGCAGATGTGTGCGTGGGGGGGTGGATATCAGGGTGGCTCAGTCGGTTAAGCGTCTGCCTTTGGCTCAGGTCATGATCTCAGGGTCCTGGGACGGAGTTCTGCGTCAGGCTCCTTGCTTAGCAGGGAGCCTGCTTCTCCCTCTGCCTGCCACTACCCCCCGTTTGTGCGCTTCTCTCTCTGACAAATAAATAAAATCTTAAAAAAATTTTTTTAATTAAAGAAGCAGATGTGGGGGAAAATATGTATTTTTATTAATGGACTTTTTTTTTAGAGAAGTTTTAAGCTTACAGAAAAATCGAGCAGAAATTATGGAGAGTTATTATATGCTTTCTTACCCCCTGCCCCTCCAGACACACACACACATAGTTTCTACCACTATTAATATCTTATATTAGTGATATATTTATTACAAATGATGAGCCAATATTGATACATTATTATGAACTAAAGACCACAGGTTATATTAAGGTTCATTCTGTGTTGTGCAGTCTAGGGGTTTTGACAAATGTAAAATGGCATGTACCTACCATTACAGTATCATACAGAACAGTTACACCATGTAAATATCCCCGTGTTCACTCCTTCCTCACTCTTCCTAACCTCTGGCAACCACTGATCTTTTCACTGTATTCATAGTTTTGCCTTTTCCAGAATGCCACAGAGTTGCAGTCATACAGTATGTAGCCTTTGAAGATTGGCTTCTTTCACTTTAAAGTTTGTCCAAGAATTTTCACAGCTTGATAGCACATTCCTTTTTATTGCTGAATAATATTCCATTGCATGGATGTAAAAATACGTGGTTTTTTTCCTTTTGAATCCTTGTAGCTTTTTTTAAATTCCAGTATAATTGATACACAATGTTATATTCGTTTCAGGTGTACAATATAGTGATTCAACAATTCTATACATTATTCAGTGCTCATCACAATAAGTGTACTCCTAATCCTCTTCACCTATTTCGCCCATCCCCCACCCATTTCCCCTCTGGCAACCATCAGTGTGTTCTCTATATTTAAGAGTCTGGGTGTTTTTTGTTTTTTGTTTTTAATGTTTGTCTCTTTTTTTTCTTCATTTTGTTTCTTAAATTCCATGTATGAGTGAAATCAGATGATATTTGTCTCTCTCTGACTGACTAAAAATATGTATTTTTAACAATAGATTATAGACCCTTCCAGGAGCTAAGGAACTCCATCCAGAAAATCTCATCCCTTTCTCCAATGAGGAAGGACAATGTAGAATTCATTTACTGTGAGAAGACTGGTTTCTGAATGGCAACCACATCAGGATATGATAGGAAGAATTCTTTCTGTATTGTCTACCTCAGTTGATGTACCATCACAAACTCCTTCCAACCAATCACACCAAGCCTGAAGATTTTCCCTCCTAAATTTATTAAATTTAATTAGATCCATTACTTCTTTTAAATTCTCCTACCTGCAACTAGTTTAGGCCCTCATCATTTCTCAGCAAATGATTGCAATATTCTCCTACCTATATTCTCTGCTTTCAGCCATACCCTCCACTAATCTATGTTCTTTGTTGTTTCTAAAGAGATTTTTCCGACATAGAAATCTTGCCATGTCACTCTTCTGCTAAAATGATTTGATGAGGGGCGCCTGTGTGGCTCAGATGGCTGACGTCTGCCTTCAGCTCAGGTCACGATCCCGGCGTCCTGGGATCGAGCCCCGCGTCGGGCTCCCTGCTTGGTGGGGGCCTGCTTCTCCCTCTCCCTCTAACGTTCCCCCTGCTTGTGCTTTCTCGCCCTATCTGTCAAATGGGTAAATAAAATCTTTAAAAAATAAATAAATAAATAAAAATAAAATGATTTGATGACTCCTCATTCCTTTGGCATTAAGTTCAGGTCCCTCATCATCTGACTCTTCTTCGCTCTCAGATTCATCTTTGGCTCCTCCTTACCTCACACTTTGCTCTTTGGCAACACCACTTCTTATTCAATAGTTTTCCTGACTTCTGTGACTACTTTACTCTTCTTCTTTCTGAAATGTCATTTTGTGGCCCCTAATCGACTTCCATTGACTTCAGTCTTAGCCAAAATATTACATATTACAATATACCTTCCCTGAAATTACTTATCTTTCTTCCTCTTCTGTCTCAACTGTGTTGAATCCCCTGTTCTGGATTGCAGTAAACCTTGTGCATATCTCTAGTTTTATACCTGCTTTATTGTGGCTTATAGGATTATCTATTTCCATATCTGTCTTCTACACAGATTTTAAGATTCATGAAGGCAGAGACTCATTCATCATTAAGTCTACCACTCCTGGCAAAGAGATAGGTACATAGTACAATTTGTAGATGCTATTTATTTTTTTTTATTTTGTGTGTGTGTTTTTTATTTCCTTTTTTTTTTTTAATTTTATGAAAGAGTACATGTTCAAGACTGAGCCGACTCCTGACTAGTCACTGCTTAAAGCTCTTATGCTTAAAGTCCTTATCTCTCTCAGTGAGGACACCAATATGGAAGATGATTATAGTTGGCCCAAGCCACAGTCTGAGGCAAGAGAACCTTGAATGGACTACAGGAACCCTGATAAGGATCAAAAGCTGTATGTTCTTGTTTTCCCTGCTAATGTCTTTGAACTCCATTGCAATATCTAGAGATTGTTTTTCTCTCTGCTCATATCTTGGCATAGAGAACATTTTCCCACTGCTCTCTTCTCTTCTCCCCAGTTGCCCTTTGAGTATAGTCAATGTAATGCCTGTGAAGCTATCCCAACAGGGGACAACTTGGGTCATCCTTCAGTGGCTCCCTTGGGAATCAGAGGAGTAAGATCTGGACTTTCTCATTAAATAAGAAGCTTTGCCATGAACAGGGAATTTATTTGAAAAGACCTAATGAGATCAAACCCTAACCCACATCTGAGAGAGTTATCATAATACCCACCTCTCATATTTCTCATTCCTCTGTGCTCTCCATCTCTGACTCAGGTTGCTCCTATTCATTTTCTCATGGGCAGTGCTGGCCAACAGCATCTCCCCTTTCTCTGAGAGAGACTGTTTACTCTTCTCAGTATTTAAGGTCAAACCAGACTGGCTCTGTTCACTCACAAAACAAAATATCAGACTCTTCTTTCCCCTGTCACTTGACTGAAGAGTATCTGCAAGGAATGTGGGAGAGGCAAAAGACAGTTCTGATGTGTCTCATTCCTTTAGTTCCTTCTTTGGAGAGTCTGGGCCATCTTTCTCTTGTTAGGAAATATTAGCTGTCTTCTCAGTGAAGACTAACGTATGTTGATGAGATGGCTGTCTAAAAAACCTTCTAGCAAATGTGACTATGTAATTCCTTAAGACAGGAGAGTTGTTTTGTTTTGTTTTGTTCTTTTGAGATGGCACCCTTTCAAGTCCAATGCAAATTAGATCCACATTTTTTTGTTGCTAAGAAGGGAACTAATAATTGTCTATTTGGCACCAAGCATAAAGCTCAGTGATTTGCATAAATAGCTATCATTTCAATTTTCACAACAACCATAATAATAATTCTGCCAGCATTTATTGAGCTCTAATTATGTGTCAGGCCCTCTGTTAACAGGTTTACTTGAGCTACTTAATTTCACCCTCACAACCACATATAATATAAGTACTTTTAAATTATCCTTGTTTTGCAAATAAGAATAGAACATAAAAAGAAGTTAATCAACTTGTCCAGGAAAACATAATTAGTAAAGCAGTTCTGAGAATTCACTCCAGGACCAAATGAATCTGTGCCTAAACTCATAGAAACTATGCCATACTGCTTTTTGGCCATGTAAGATAAGAATTATTATGGGATGCCTGAGTGCCTGCCTTCAGCTCAAGTCGTGATCCCAGTGTCCTGGGATCAAGTCCCACATCAGGCTCCTTGCTCGGCAGGGAGCTTGCTTCTCTCTCTGCCTTCCACTCCCCCTGCTTTGCTCTCTCTCTCTCTCTGACAAATAAATTTTTAAAAAAAGAATTATTATTACTGTTATTCTCATTTTGCAGCCCAAGAACAGTTTGAAAGTCAGTTTGGAAAATCCATCTTGTCTCATCCTCAACTCAAGTTCTTTGACCCGCCATGATGTAATAGAGATTAGAAGTCCTAATCCAGGATTGGGTCTTCTGGTATAAGACTTTGTGGACAAGATGTAGTGTAGGAAACCCACCACAGTGTTGTCACACAGACACCCTAGGACAATCTCACCAGCTTCCCCCACCCCCCAGGCCACTTCATTTATTCACAATAGATGTTAGTCCAGAGAAGAAATGTGGAAATTGGTACAACAATCCCAGAACAGTATCTGGATCCTCTAAATTTGACTGAATCACAGAAAAAGAAAGTGAATTTCAATGTGATTTCTACTGGATATTTTCATTTATTTTAAGGAAGTAAATTCCCAAGGCTTTGCCAAGGTGAGACAGACTTTAGACTGGAGAAGACGTCTGTGATACAAATAAACTATACCAGCTGGCTGAATATGCCTTGATGTGGACTCAGAAACCAAAGGATTAAGCACATCCTATAGAGAAAGGGAAAAGATCTTCCTTCCAAATGGTTCTTTTTCAATAGATGTCACTCTTGTAAGAACTCAAAAAAATACCTGTTTTAAGAAGTCAGTAAATATCTGCTATGGTTATAAACATCAAAGATTGAGCAAAACCAAATTAGGAACAAACTTTGAATTAACCAGAGTCACAAGTTGTCAGAGCTTTAGGCCACAGGGAAGATACATAAACAAGACAAATACAGACTCTTAAGGTGGCACCAGAGTTCATAAATGGTCCAGGCAATGAGGAGCTCAGAAATGAGTTGCTGACGGATGAGTTTTGATGAATAACTATCAGTCTTATCTGATATCTATATAAATGAAATGTGGAATAAAACACTCAGTGAGATCTCCAGCTTTGCAGAGAAGTCTAAAACATCTTGAATATGACAAACCACACAGACAGGGAAGACTACAGCTGGGTTTTATACTAACGCTGGGAAAGCAGAGCACACTGGTAACCAAGGAGTCTCCATGAGGGCAAGCACAAAACAGTGCACTACAGATTATCAGAGAATTAAGGGAAGAAAATGTGAAGTCATTTTAAAACAAAAACTGAAATGTATTTAATTGAAAAAATTAATTGAAAAATATCTACACATGTATTTATGTATGTATGTAAATTCAGGTGCACTGATGTGGATTTGACTGTAACAGTTTTTGTAACTCTGTCTTAACTGGTCTGTGCATATTCTCTGTCCTGTGTTTTAATATATTTTTCCCTTTTTTTGTTTCATCAGTCTTATTACTGTAAGTACCCACTCTTAAGTATTTAATTTATATTATTGGTGTTGTTCTGTTATAATTCTAATATTTCAACATTACAATTTTTCTGAGATCTATCCGTGTTGCTACCATCTATCCATCTATCTATATAAACCAGTCAATAGCTAGTTAAAAATCTCGAACATTCTTTTAGCTTATGCGTAACTCTTCATACTTTTCAGATAACACATTTTTGATGGACACTTAGGCTATTTCAAGGTTTGGGCTATTATAAACAATACTGTGATGAATATTCTTGCCCGCTTATTTATATTCGTATGTATCTGTGAAGAAATTATCTAGGTTCCATATTCAATATTAGATATGTACAAATTCAATTTTATTAAATATTTTCAAATCACCAGAATAGCTCTACTTGTTTACAATTCCTGTTTTCACAACCTTACCAGAACATGATTTTATCAGACTTTAATTTTTGCCAATCAGATGGGTATAAGGTATTGTATCAGTGTTGGTTTAATTTGCATTTCTCTGACAACTAATGAAATTGGGCATCTCTTTACATGCACATTAGCAACTCTTGGTTTTGGCTTTTTGGATTGCCTATTTATGTTTGCCTAGTTTTCTACTGAGATGACTATCTTTCTTTTGCTTATGTGCTAGTCCTTTATTAGTTATATATTAATATGAATCCTTTATTAATTATATAAATGAATACTTATTCCCTCACAGTATAACTATTTGCAATCTAATTTTGACATAATCAAATCCATTAAATTTTTTTAAGGTTTTTGCTTTTGGTGTTTTATTTAAGAAAAATATTTTTCTCATTCTATATTTTTTCAAATGGTTTTCTAGTTTTTCCCTTAATGTTTTCATCTTTAATCTGTCAGGAAATTATTTTTGTTTACTGTTGGAATATAATCCAGTTTTACTTTTCTTCATATTGAAAACAACTTCTCCACACTATTTGTCAAGCAATCTCTCCCTACTGCTTCATGTTGTCACCATTATCAAACAGGGAGCTTTGTATATATGGATGTATTTCTGGACTTTCCAGACTGCTCTCTTGGTCTGTTTTTCTCTGACTCATTTCTACATTGTTTTAATCGCTTTGGCTTTGTATACTTTTTGTGGCATATCATGGCATTGATTCTTTTTGAGAAGTTATCTTCTTTTTTAACCTTTACTTTTTCCATGTGCATTTTATAACCAGATTGTCTAATTTCACCTCCTCATCTCTGCAGATTTAAACTAGAGTTGCATTATATGTTTTGATTCATTTAGGGAAAATTGACATTCTTACAATAGGAAATCCTCATTTCCACAGATCTGGTATATTTCTCCATTATTTCAGCTTTTGTGTGTTTTTTAATAGCATTTTATAATTTTATTCACAAAATTTGAACATTTTTGCTTGTTGATTCCGATGTGCTCTACACTGATTTTTGTACATACTATCTTCTTTCTCAGCTTCATTTTCTAATGAGTAACTTCAATATGAAAAATATTGATTTGTATATGTTGGTCTTTTATCTAACATATCTAATAGTCTCTTGGTTTTCTTGGGTTTTCTATGTGAAGGATCATAATATATATGTAGATCACAACAGTTTTGTCTCTTTTGAACACTACTTGTTACTTTTTGAGGGTCCTACTGTATTGGTCAAAACACCTAACATTATGCTAACAAACAATAGTGATAAAAATGGGTGTCTTCTTCCTAACCTTAAGGAAGTGTCTCTAAGATACCTTGATGTTTGCTATATAGGTTAGGTTAGAAAATTCACTTCTAAGTTTTTCCAAGAGCTTTTATTTAAAATCACAAATAAGTGCTGAATTATATCATATGCTTTTTCTACATGTATTTAAACTATCCTTGCATTTCTGCCATAAATTCTAGTTATAATGTAACATAAGATTATTCACAGGCTACTAAGGAAATATTTTCCTTGCCCATGCAGTTAGTGGGTCTTGTTGTCCATGTAGGAAATAAGGAGTAAGAATAATAATTTTAAAAAGCATGGATAATGTAATGAATTTTGTAAGAGAATTACTTTTCCTTTCCTCTGAAGAGACAAATCAATACAGAAAGTGAGAAATTAAGATGGTCAAAGCCAGCATAGTTTGGGTTCAAAGAGAGCTGGAAGGAGATTAAAGAAAGGGGAAGAGAGACTGAGGGCAGCTATACTGTGATGAATGAGACTTTGGGAAAAAAATTTTTTTTTGCAGATTTATTTGTTTGAGAGAGAGAGCATGCATGCACGTGAGAGAAAGGAAGAAAGAGTGGAGGGACAGAGAGAGAGGGAGAAAGAGAGAGAAGACTCCTAGGCATGGAGCCTGACATGGGGCTCGATCTCATGACCCTGAGATCATGACCTGAGTCGAAATCAAGAGTCTGACGCTCAACCTACTGCACCACCCAGGCACCCTGAGAAAGTATTTTAAGAAGATTAGCTGAATGTTACAAATGTCTTTTCTGAATAACTGCAAAATCTTAATTGTTCATCATTTCCTTCTTAGATTTGTGTGTTTCTTTAGAGTGACCATCTGTGCTGAGACTGGGCCACAAGGTGGCTCAGCTTTAGGTGGCTTCCACCTCTGCTGGAAAGCCTCTATTTTCATACCTGTGAAATTTGGGGAATAAAGCAGGCAGAAAAATGATAACTTGCATCTGTGGATTAACTGAAAAAGCATTGCAGCAGGGGGTTGTAGTCATCAACTACTTATGTAAGACTTCGTTCAAATTACTTAATTGGGGCTGTAAAATGAAGTGATTAGTTTAGATAATTTCTAAAGACTGGTTTGGTGCTGATGTTCTATAATCATCTCTCAGTCATAGTCAGAAGGTGAAATAGTGACACAAGATGGGGTCTCATTGTACTCTAAAGACAGTCTGTCCCAGCTGGCTCTTAGTAATTAAGACATCAGCAACTGCCTCCCACATTCCTAAACTCCAATTCAGTCCATTCCTTTTCTCCCATCTTCAGGATCATGGTGCCCTCAGGCTGTCCTACAACTGCTGCATACCCTCACATCTGCCCTCCTCAAATCCTGCTGTAGGCATCACTTCGCCCTTCCCTCAGCAAGCCTGGTCTATCAGTTGTCTCGTTTGTGGAAGCAATCTTCAGACCCTTGGTGTGGGGAATGAATCTGGTAAGTCTTTTCCCATGGAAATATTTACACCTGTAATATATGCATGCATTATCTCCCAAGGCAGTGTTATTTTAACCAGACATAAGGTTTTAGTCAAAATGTAAAACTTTAGTCAACAGAAAGAGATATATACTTGGCCATCTGCCCTTCTGGAGAATTTTCAAAGGATATCACACAGTCAATTCCCTTTTGCTTATTTATGAAATAAATCATGTAAGCTTTCATTCTTATATGAAATCTACCTTTTGACCTCTTTTAGAATATATGCTTTGTTTTCCCCCAACAGTGAAGCAGGTGTAGACTGAGACAGCCACACTTGATTAGTCTCATTCATTCATTCATTCATTCATTTAACGAGGATGTAATGAGTACTTTGTGCATCAAAAATTATGCTAAATACCTATTAGGAGTTAGACTTTGCTTAAATTAAAAGTCAAATCACAGTTAAAGTGAGGAAACCATTTCTTAAGCAAGTTTGAGAGGTCCATATTTGAAGATGAGTCCAGAGTGCAGGCTGACGTCCAGAGACTGTAGATAAAGCCTTTGACAAAATAGATGTTCCACACCCAGTTTAAATCTCATTCTTGATCTTCAATCAGTGAAGAATATTTGGCTGGGTGTTTGTCACAATTCTAATATCCCTGCAAAGATGAGATGCATGAATCACGCAGCATCTCATCAAAAAGGTAAAGAAACAAGGGTATGTTTTATCCTGATGGATTTTCCTAGCTTAAATCTAATAACTCTCATTTCTTTATTCTCCTTTCCAAGAAATGAGCTTTTTCTTCTTTTCTTTTCAAAACTTAGCTGGCTCTTAACACCCCATGTACAGCTAGTATTAAACCTTATCTCTTTGTAATTAATGTTTATGCACAGAGCAGTTAATTAGCTTGCAGCATTAGCCACATTTTTACCTCACTCAAAGAACTAAAGGACCAAAATCCTGATATCTAGAGAAAAAATTACTTCACTGACTTTGATTAATTTTTTATAAACCATCCTCAAGCACTTCAACAGACATAATACTTTATACCCTTAACTCCTCTCTGTGTTATGTAGCTGGGTTGAAACTGGACAGCCTTCACATGTATGTGTAATTGCTTCTGAGCTGATGGATTGGTGTTACATTTTGAACTGACCCCTCCAGTCTGTGGTTTCACAATTTTGATAGTGTACAAGTAAAGGAATTCTCTGGGGTGGAGTGTGCAATACAGAATTGTATTAAAGATTTGATAGTAGCAAGCCTCAAGGAAGTGAGATCCCAGTAAATGACTCTACTATATATCCCTCAGATGCTTCAGTTACTTGCTAGTACCAAGCACATAAACACTGATAGGTATACCATGAACTCTTCACTCATGGACAAATCCCTGTTTTTGCATGAGTTCTTGAACAGGTGAAGGTCACATTAAGTTCAAAGGCACATTTTGGTAAGTGGAAATGAATTAGGGTCTGTTCTTTTAGCCTCATTATGAATAACAGAAACAGAAAAATAGTAAGGATCACTTTAGGAAGTTACTGTTCTGAGGTGATAGGTACACCATATCCCTCTAGTGTTCTCTCTCGTTGTTTTAACTCTACCTCTCCCTCTCTTTCTTCTCTGAACTTCAGTGCTGTTAAGATTCTGCCATTTTTGACAACATGGATGGACCTAGAGGGTATTTTGCTAAGTGAATTAAGTCAGACAGAGAAAGACAAATTCCATATGATTTCACTTATATGGAAACAATAAATAAATAAATAAGTGAATGAAAGACAAACAAAGCAGAAACAGACCCATAATTACTGAGAACAAACTGATGGTTACCAGAGGAAAGGGGGTGGGTGGATGGGCAAAAATGTGTGAAGGGGAGTGGAAGATACAGGCTTCCACCTATGGAATGAGTATGTCATGGGGATAAAATGAACAGCATGGGATAAAAGGAACACTGTTATAATAATAGTGTAATAGTGTTGTATGATGGTAGCATAGCATAGTGTATAAACTTGTGAAATCATACTGTATACCTGAAACTAATGTAACATTGTATGACCTACTATTCTTATAATCTGCCTTTTATTTCTTGACTTTTTAAAGAAGTTCAATAGCTTTGTTGAGGTATTATACACACATCATGTAATTCATCCATTTAAAGTCTATGATATAGTGGTTTTATTGTTACAGAATTGTGCAACCTTCACTATATCAACATTAGAACATTTTCCCCATTCCAAATGAATCCTGTACCCAGTAGCAGTCACTCTCTATTTCTCCTCCACCTAACCAGCCATAAGCAAACATTAGTCTACTTTGTGTCTCTATGAATTTGTCTATTTTGGACATTTCATGTAAGTGGAATCTTATAATCTTACAATATGTGGTCTTTTGTCACTGACTTATTTCACTTAGCATTGTGTTTTCAAGATTCATACATATTATAGCCTATACCATCCATTTACTTTTATGACCTAATAATATTCCATTGTGTAGATATACCACATTTTGCTTATTCATCATCTGATGGACTTTTGAGTTCTTTCTACCGTTGGCTATTATGAATAATACTGCTGTAAATATGTGTGTACAAGTTTTTGTATGGATGTATTTTTTTAATTTCTTTTGAGCATATACCTAGGAGTGGAAATTCTGGGTCATATGGTAATCCCGTTTAACCCTTTGAATAACTGCCAAAGTGTTTTCCAAAGTGGCTTTGCCATTTCACATTCCTACCAGCAATTAATGATGATTCCAATTTCTCTACATCTTCGCCAACATGTTATTTTTTTAAATTTTATTTTATTTTATTATGTTAGTCACCATACAGTACATCATTTTTTGATGTAGTGATCCATGATTCACTGTTTTTGCATAACACCCAATGCTCCATGCAGTACGTGCCCTCCTTATTACCCATCACCAGGCTAACCCATCCCCCCACCCCCTCCCCTCTAAATGTCTCTTATGGTTCGTCTCCCCTTCCGATTCCCCCCCTTCCTTTTTCCCTTCCTTCTCCTAATGTCCTCCATGCTATTCCTTATGTGCCACAAATAAGTGAAACCATATGATAATTGACTTTCTCTGCCTGACTTATTTCACTTAGCATAATCTCCTCCAGTCCCATCCATGTTGATGTAAAAGTTGGATATTCATCCTTTCTGATGGCTGAGTAATATTCCATTGTATATATAGACCACATTTCTTTATCCATTCATCTGTTGAAGGGCATCTCAGCACTTTCCACAGTTTGGCTATTGCAGACATTGCTGCTGTGAACATTGGGGTGCACATGGCCCTTCTTTTCACTACATCTGTGTCTTTGGGGTAAATACCCAGTAGTGCAATTACTGGGTCATAGGGTGGCTCTATTTTTAATTTTTTGAGGAATCCCACATGTTTTCCAAAGTGGCTGTACCAACTTGCATTCCCACCAACAGTGTAAGAGGGTTCCCCTTTCTCCACAACCTCTCCAACACTTGTTGTTTCTTGCCTTGTCCATTTTTGCCATTCTAACTGGTGTAAGGTGGTATCTCAATGTGGTTGTGATTTGAATTTCCCTGATGGCTAATGATGATGAACATTTTTTCATGTGTCTGTTAGCCATTTGTATGTCTTCTTTGGAGAAGTGTCTGTTCATGTCTTCTGCCCATTTTTTGACTTGATTATTTCTTTTTTGGGTATTGAGTTTGAGAAGTTCTTTATAGATCTTGGAAATCAGCGCTTTGTCTGTAGTGTCATTTGCAAGTATCTTCTCCCATTCTGTGGGTTGCCTCTTTGTTTTGTTGACTATTTCCTTTGCTGTGCAGAGGCTTTTCATCTTGATGAAGTCCCAAAAGTTCATTTTTGCTTTTGTTTCACTAGCCTTTGGAGATGTATCTTGAAAGAAGTTGCTGTGGCTGATGTCGAAGAGGTTACTGCCTATGTTCTCCTCTAGGATTTTGATGGATTCCTGTCTCATATTGAGGTCTTTCATCCACTTTGAGTTTATCTTTGTGTATGGTGTTAGAGAATGGTCGAGTTTCATTCTTCTGCATGTGGCTGTCCAATTTTCCCAGCACCATTTATTGAAGAGACTGTCTTTTTTCCATTGCATATTTTTTTTCCTGCTTTGTCAAAGATTATTTGACCATAGAGTTGAGGGTCCATATCCGGGCTCTTTATTCTGTTCCATTGGTCTGTATGTCTGTTTTTGTGCCAGTACCATGCTGTCTTGGTGATCACTGCTTTGTAATATAGTTTGAAATTGGGCAACATGATGCCGCCAGCTTTGTTTTTCTTTTTCAACATTTCCTTGGTGATTTGGAGTCTTTTCTGATTCCATACAAATTTTAGGATTGTTTGTTCTAGCACTTTGAAAAATGTCATTGGAATTTTGATCGGGATGGCATTGAAGGTATAGATTGCTCTGGGTAGAGTAGATATTTTAACAATGTTTATTCTTCTGATCCATGAGCATGGAATGTTTTTCCATCTTTTTGTGTCTTCTACAGTTTCTGTCATGAGTGTTCTGCAGTTCCTAGAGTATAGTGGCCAACACATATTATTATCTGTCCTTTTGGTTATATCATATATTTTCATTTTCTTGGTATTGTTTCAAATACAAAAGATATTAATTTTGATGAAGTCCAATTTATCTCTTTTTTCTTTTGTCACATATGCATTTGATATTGTATCTAAAAAAGTCTTGCCTAACTCAAAGTCACAAAGATTTACCCTCAAGTTATATTACAAGAGATTTATACTATTAGCTTTTACATTTAGGTCTATGTACAATCCATTTTGAGTTAATTTTGTGTTCAGTGTAAGGAAGGGATCTAAATTTATTCCTGTGTATGTGGATATCCAGTGTCTCAGCACCATTTTGTTGAACAGACAGTTTTTCTCCCAGTGAATTATCTTGGCACCTTTGCCAAAAATAAGTTGACCATAAATGTAAATGGTTCATTTCTGAGGTCCCACGTCTATTCCAGTGATCTATATGTCTGTCCTTATGCCAACACCACATGGTCTTCATAGTAAATTTTGAAACTGGGATGTTTCTTTTTTTTTTTTTAAGACCACTTTAGCTGTTCTGATACCTTTGCATTTCTATATGAATTTTAGAGCTTACCTATCAATTTCTACTAAAATGAAACCTGGGATTATGTTAAATCTGTAAATCAGTTTGAGTAGAATTGCCATCTTAACAATATTAGGTCTTCCAATCCATTAACACAGGCAATCTTTTCAGTTATTTAAGTTTTCCTTAATTTCTTTCAACAATGTTTTATAGTTTTCAGAATACAAGGTTTGTATTTCTTTTGTTAAAGTTATTCCTAAGCATTATTTTTTACACTATTTTAAGTGGAATTGTTTTCTTAATTTTATTGTAGATTTTTTATTACTATAGAAATACAACTGATGTCTGTCTTTTGATCTTGTATCCTGTATACTTGCTGAATTTATTAATTCTAATAGTTTTCTTGTGCATTTTTTAGGATTTTCTATATAGAAGATCCTGTCATCTGCAAATAGAGGTAGTTTTACTTCATTTTTAAAAAGTCTGGAAAAAAAATCTGGATGCCTTTTGTTTCCTTCCCCCTGCCCCTACCCTGCCCCAACTACCCAAGCTACAACCACCAAGTTCAGTGTTGATCAGAAAAAACAAGAGCAAACATCTATGTCTTGTTGCTGATCTTAGGGGGAAAGTATCTAGTCTTTAATGCTTAAGTATGATGTTAAATGTGGGGTTTTCCTAGATGCCTTTTGACAAGTTGAGGAATTTCTCTTCTATTCCTAGTTTGCTGAGTGTTTTTATCATGAAAGGATGTTGGGTTTATCAAATGCTTTTTCTGAAAATACTGAGGTGGTAATATGATTATCTTCTTTTGTTCTATTAATATATATGGTGCATTACATTAAGTGGTTTTCACAGGTTGAATCAATCTTGCATGCCTGGGATAAATCTCACTTGGTTGTGGTGTATAATTCTTTTTACATGCTGTTGGATTCAGTTTGCTAGTATTTTGTTGAGAATTTTCGCATTTATATTCATAAGATATATTGATCTGTAGTTTTATTTTCTTGTGATATCTTCATCTGATTTTGGTACCAGGGTAAAACCAGCCTTATAGATTGAATTGGGTTATTTGATTTTTTACATAGGCTCTTCTCCTCAAAGAATGTAAGTACTTATAGACAGAATCAAACCCAAAGACTTACAAACCAGTAATTCAATAAAGGTGTGATGAACTGAATTGATTTGGCTGCACACTGGGCCCCTTCCATTATATATTTCTACCAAATCCTGAGGAAATGGCTTATTTTTCCTCTCTTATTCTCCCAAATTCTACATGGCTTCTCATTGCAAAGTTTATGAAACTTTGAATATGTGTATTTTCATAAGTTTTATTGGAAATAGAGCTGGTTGACCATTTGTTTTGCCTTGATTCAAATTCTAGGTAAGATTTATTAAAAAAAAAAAAAACCTTAAAATTTGCCATATATTTTGAGCTTTACTGTGATTTTCTCTTAATGTATTAATACTAAGAGTATTCAGAACTAAATGAAAAACCATTGTAATAAACAAATGTTAATCAATATAAATTTGTTAAATCTTTTAAATTTTCACAGAATAAATGGAAATTGTGCAGCATGATAAAGGATATTATATTAAAACATTCTATTTATTAATTCAAAAATATTTATTGAATACCTATTATGCTCAGACAAATAAAAGATGAATGTTAGGTTGAGGCTATTGGTCCATCACTTAGAAGTGATGATTTCATTATTTTCTTTATCAGTGTTCTTCCTGGAGCTATATCATTCAAATGCAATCTGGTCAATAAGGTAGAAACAGTATAATTTTAGGTAGGGCAAAAAAAGAAAAATACATGCTTGAAGAGTTCATCTTCAATGTGAATTGACTTTTTCTCACATTGAGGTGGCTACTACCTCACTTTTTCAAAGTTTACCATGTCCCAGTTCAATTTGAATTAAGGAACATTGATCGATCCTGTTGATTTTCATACACTAGGCTCTGCTCACTCATATAAAAAGAATCCATGTATCATTTTTATGGGCACTAAGATGCTCTCTATTGACTGGAAGATGTGCACCCTATAGGAGAGTATGAAAGCCTGAGGAATCCTTGAGAGCAGGTTTATCAAATTATGGTCAAAAGGCCAATTCTGTTCTGCTGCCTGTTTTTGTAAATACAAATTTATTGGAATAAAGTCACACTATTCATTTTATTGTCTATAGTTGTTTTTCTGCTACAACAACAGGGTGGAGTAGTCAGGAAAGAACTACATGGCCTGCAAAGCCTAAAACATTTACCATCTGGCTCTTTACAGAACAAGTCTGCCAGTCCCTTCTCAAAGAACTCTACTACTTCTTGGTATCCATCTGAATGAATGAAGAAGTTACTGGCCTGTCCATTTGGATGGCAAGCTTGGTCTAGCAAGAGTCACTAAACAAGTACACCTGATACAATATGAGAACAATCCTAATGTAAACTGAGCTAATGAAGCACAGAGTTAACAGCCACTGAAAAATTAGGAAAGTCCAAATCTTTTCTGGAGAAGATGACTCTGAGGCCATTACTGAAGATAAGGAAAGGACACTGTGTAATATAAAGCCAAGGAATCCTCCAAGTAGAGAAAAAGACTCAGGTAAAAGTACTGGCATGGAGTTTAACCAATATACCTCTCATTTCTTCTCTGGATCAAGAGGAAATTAATGTGGATCTTATTCACAGTCCATTGTGCTTTGGCAGAGGAGTTCTGTTCCATATAGAACTTCAGAGATTGAGGCTCCTTCCACCTGTGGCTCTGTTTCCCCCAGGCCCTCAACATCCTACTCCTTCAACTGGCAGAAGGGAAAAGAATATAAATACAGACCTAAGAATAGTGCACATTATGTCTACTCACATGTTGTTGGCCACAACTCAAGCCAGAGGCCACACCTGACTGCTAGAGAGCTAGAAACTGAATTCTAGAACTCTGCCTTATTATCACATCTCTTTCCTTCTCTTTTCAGTTCCAGTCTGAAGACCTCAGGAATCAGGTTAAGGCCACATTTTTCCCCCTTTTTAAATGTTCTCTGATTATCCTTATCCACTTCTCCTCCTCTTATTTACAGTAAACTTAATGTGAGTATCTTCTAAAAAACAACTGAAACTGCCTGTAATTAGTAGAAAAGTGAAATAAATTACCAATAAATGAGAAAAATTTTTTCATGTTTCAGACAAACACTTTGATATTTTTCTTAAGATAATAAACATACATCATCCTCTGAATTTTTCCCAGGAATTTCTGGGAAGAATAGAACACAAGAACACTAAAATTGTTCTACCTACAAAAGTAACATGGAATTGATTTATTCACTGTATCTCATGAGATACAGGAGAAAGAGAATCCTGGAAAAAACCAGAAGCAGGGAGACATGAAATGAAGGCAAAGAAGAGAGACCAGTAAGCTAGATAGGCCAGGGGGGCATGAAGAGCCTCAGCTAGTAGGAATTCCATTTGTTAGGGAATTTCAAGGAAATGTTATTTGACATTGATCTTGATGTGGTTTTCTTCCCTACACTGGCATTACCTTCCAATATCCTCATATTTTCCTGTAAATACTTACCACATAAACACTTTTGTGATTGGTATTTCGAGGATATCAATGAAGAAAAAGTTGCCTAGTATGGCACAAAACAAGTCAACCTCAGGAATGAAAGCCATAGTCAGGAGATGAAAATAGCAGGGAGGCAAGCAACTTCAGCAAGGCCTGACACAGGAAAAATTAAACGTTCTCCTAGCCCACTCAGGAATCTTTGGGGAAGACACATCAGACTTTTCTTAGTGACATACCTTTAGGTTTCAAATTATTTTACCTGAATCTTGAAGTAAAGGGCAGTCTCAGAAACTGGAGGATTTGGGACAGATGGGTCCCACTGTGGTGTGTGTATTACCTTTCCAGGTGACTCATCCTATGTGCCAAATGGTCTCCAGGCTCAAGGAAGGCATATGTAGAGACGTGAAGTTTATTGTACCTCTAACCAAGTCCTAGGCACAGAACACAATACATCTTCTTCCAAGTATTTGATGATGTTGCTATAAAAAATTGTAGTTTGCCATGATGTAAATCCCAGAGTTGAAAAGAATTAGCGCCTGGCAGACAGAAAGTAAGGCTCTGCCTCTTTGGCTCTGATGATCTCTTGCACCCGAAGTAGGAGGTAGCCTTGTAGATACTGGGATCCACTGGAAAGACCTGCAGACCAAGCCACATATGAGATGGCTGCAGGCTTTGCAGAGAGGGCCTGTGAGCGCTGATCAGAATCTAGTGCAAAAAGCAAAGTCAGACTTACGCTTGCATTTTTCAGATAAAGAGCACCATACTAAGAAGAAAGAAAAGAAAGAAAGAAAAAAAAGAAAGAAAGAAAGAAAGAAAGAAAGAAAGAAAGAAAGAAAGAAAGAAAGAAAGAAAAAGAAAGAAAGAAAGAAGGAAAACAAGCAAGCAACATGGACGTGCTTGTTCACAGTCCAAATATCAATTTTGTTCTCTGGGAAAAATAAAGACAGTGAAGTATCAAAAGTCTAGGCAAGAGGCACCTGGGTGGCTCAGTTGGTTAAGTGTCTGCCTTTGGCTTGGGTCATGATCCAGGGGTCTGGGATTGAGCCCCGTGTAGGGGTCCCTGCTCAGCCAGGGGTCTGCTTCTCCCTCTCCTTCTGCCCCTCCCCCCATCTTGTGCACACTCTTACTCTCAAATAAATGAATAAAACCTTTTTTAAAAATCTCAGCAAAGGGGCGCCTGGGTGGCTCAGTTGGTTAAGCGACTGCCTTCGGCTCAGGTCATGATCCCAGGGTCCTGGGATCGAGTCCCACATCGGGCTCCCAGCTCAGCAGGAAGCCTGCTTCTCCCTCTCCCACTCCCCCTGCTTGTGTTCCTGCTCTCGCTGTCTCTGTCTCTGTCAAATAAATAAATAAAATCTTTAAAAAAAAAAAAAAAAAAAAAAAAAAAATAAAAATCTCAGCAAGTAATAAGTTAAAAAGTCAAAATTCTATTAAAATAAACTAAAGACTAACTCTGTTGAATTTGAATCTAACTTTTCTTCACTGATTCCGAAAGCACTCTAGACTCTTAGAGTGTCTCAAGGTCATCATTATAAATAATTCTATAACATTTTTGGCTATTATTATTAAGTAATCATAACTACCTTTGCTCAGTACTTATTATTTGCCAGAAACCATGCTAAAGTCTTAGATATTTTGTCTTTAATAACCACACCAAATTTCGGAGTTAGTTATTATTACCCCCATTTTTCAAAAGAAATATCTGAGGCTTAAAGAGGTCAACTTTCTAGGAAAGCAACTTTCTAGGAAAAACTGGGATTGTATTAATGTCTTTTGACTCCAAAACCACTTCTTCTTACCTAGTCTACCATCTTTCATGTAAGGCATTGGCCCCAGTTACAAGAATCTTATTAGAGTATATCCATTGAGACAAAAAATGAATATGAAACTCATTCAGGGCTGAGTTATGGAGAATTACTGGTACCACAGGAGTTGAGAAAAAATATAAATGTATTTATTAAAGAAGGTTAGAAATGTTTTGTGAGGAAGGAATGACATAAACTAGTCTGTGAGCGTTGACTAGGGTTTCTGTTGGCTGAGGTCTGATGAGTGTCATTGATAGGGAACTTGTCTACACATTGCTTCCTAATTATTTTATTTTATAAATAATTCTTATGAAAGCACCATGAAGTAAGAAAGAGCAAGTTTTATGATCTTAGTGTTACAGATAAAAAGCCCAGGGTCAGGAAGAGACAGCAACTGCTGTGTACCCTTGTGAGATAAGGTGGTCAGAGGGCAGAGACAAGATGTAGGTTTTTGGAATCAACCTTGTCTAGTATTCCTCACCACTCTGCTGACACACACTCTAAACACACACAAGCACACATCTACATATATACACAGTTTCAAACCAGTAGCTGCATAGGAAGTCCCACATTTCAGTCCTACCTCTGACTAGCCACAGGGATTTGACAGATGTAGATAACATCCTAGCAGACATATTATCCCCAGCTGTGCCACTACTGAGCATTTTAAGTCTGTGTCTTTAGTCTTTTCATTTATAAAAATTACAGTGATAACATCATTTGGAGATGAAAGGACAAATGTGATCACAGAAACTAATTAGGGATGATTAATAAATCAAAACTTCAATAAAGTTACTTTATACACAGAAGCTACCCTAGAAATGATCCTCAAGCCTAAGACTACTCTCCTAAAGGAGAAGTCTTCAAAGGAACAAAAATAATTATGAACAAGGGCCTAGAAGATTCTGCTTGGGAAGTTTCCGAGCACTGAATGAATGGTCACTGAGGAGCTGATGGACTATGGAATGCTGTCATGTTAATTTTACTGTCTTGCCATTATTTCATTGAGACCCTGAATTGATTTTGCATTACTTTTCTATATTTAATGGTGGTGCTCCATCTTCATATATATGTATGTATGTATCTGTTATTAGGAAAAGGATCATTTGGCAGAAATTTTTCCTGAATATCTCATATCAGTTACTTGTGGGAAAGTGGATTAGATTTTGTATTTTCAGTTTTCTAAAGCTCTAACATTAGAAAATACCCTCAGCCCAGATACTTTTTCCAGATTTTAAATTTGGTGGTTGATCTGACTAGTAAAGAGAGAAGGTAGGTGTGGAGACTCAGGATATCCTTACAGGAACAGGACATATTCTTGTCCACATCTTTGAAGAACAGTGTCTTTCAAAACATTTTCATTTCCATTGATTCTCTCAATTCTCATGATCCCCTTGAGAGGTTCAGAAGGCAGACACATTTACTGCCATTTGACAGATGGAAAACTGAATCTAAAATAGGCTCAGAATTTGCTCAAGGTAAAACTGAAAGCAAATGGTAAAGGTAGACTTGAACTTGGTTTCTGTCTCCTGGTCAAGTGTTCTTTCTACCTCATCAATTTCTACCCACCTGTTTCCCTGTAGCTTTCCTTCACTAGTAAGCCATTACTCTTGTGTTTAGGGAGAGAGGTTTTCAAGTTTTCATGGCTGGTCAAATACATTCTCTTTGCCTTAACATCTTTCTTCACAGACTTTGGGATATTTTACCATGATAGGAAAAAGAAAAGTAATGTAAAGGATAGACAAGATTTAGCTGTGCCCCCCCCCCCCCCCCAAATTTCAGATCCCTGATGTGCTTAAGCCATTCCATATTTCCCTCTACTCAGTCCTGGGCACAGGACAGCATCAACATCAGCCACCCCTCAGTGGGATAGTAAGTTACTCCCCTTTGCAAAATTATTTGTGTTCTAAAGCCAACTCCTTGTTTAGGAAGAAAATACTTTATCTAAAGATCAAGGAACTATCAGCCTTCAGTCATATTGTTTTGTCCTATATGTTAATGGTGAGGGGTTTTCATGGATATTTTTTTCTAAAATTATATCATAGATGAGCAAACTCATGTTTAAAGAGTCTAAGGAACTTGTTCAAGGTTATAAAGCTGGTAATTAATAAGGTGAGCTTAGAGGATGAAATAAATAAAGGTGTATTCCTAAGCACAGCAAATACTGCTGGTTCTCTGCCAACATCGATTTCCCCTTTCCTCCTTAAAAATAAAAAAAATTAAAAAAAAAAACAGATGAACAGTTTACTTTTCAGGCATGTAAATTTTTCTATGTCACCATGAGTTTCAAGGGAGGGTGGCTTATTCTGAATCCGTTTAATTTAATCTAATGGTGGTCTCCTTTTTAGTGATTGATTTAGGATTGGGCATTTAATACAATTCTATCTAATGACATTTTGGGAGGAGAAGTCTCCTAGGGAAAGGGAGGTAGGAGTTTAGTAGAGTTTTTCCTCATTTCTTTGAAGGTGGAAATCGGCACTGAGAATTGGAAGTGCTGCTATAACAAATACATAAAAATACGGAAGCAGCTTTGGAACTGGGTAATGGCCAGAGGTTGGAAGACTTTTGAGATACATGCTAGAAAAAGCCTAAATTGCTGTGAATGAGCTGTTTAGGGCAATTCTGGTAAGGGCCCAGAGAGAAAAGAGGAGAGAATAGAGAAAACCTCAGTCTTCTCAGTGAATACCTAAGCAATTGTGAATAAAATGTTGGTAAAAATACAGGTAGTAAAGGCTATTCAGATGAGGTCTCAGATAAAAATAAGGAACACGTTATTGAACAATGAAGGAAAGACCACCTTTGTTATAAAGTGGCAAAGAACTTGGCTGAATTGTGTTGGCATTCTTGTGTTTTATGGAAAGCAAAACTTGCAAGTGATGAGATTAGATATTTACCTAAGTTATTTCTAAGCCAAGTGTTAAAGGTGTGGTTTGGCTTCTCCTGACTGCTTATAGTAAAATTTGAGAAGAGAGAAATGACTTAATGGATTGGATTAATGATGGATTGTTAATCAAAAAGGAAGCAGAACTTAAAGGTTTGGAAAATTCTCATCTTACCCATCGTGTGAAAAATAAGAAAGTGTGTTAAGAAGAAAACACTAAGGATGTGGCCAAAATACTGTTTGATAAGGAAATTAGTCAGCCATCTCAACAAAAGCTAATAACTGTTACTGAAGACAATAAAAAAGGAGGAGTGACATCAGCATATTGTAAAATGTGATGTTCCTCATTTTTTACCTCCTCTCAACAACTGTAGTTTGGCATCTATCCATGGACAAAAGTGCCTTTGTAGGAACTGTGGGATCCAGCATTATACACCAAGTCACTCAGGATGAGTCTTAGACCCATGCATTGGGTAATAGACATTCAGACCTCAGTCTGGGCAATGGCACCTGCAATGAACTATGAATGAGCCCCAGCCCCTCTCATTCAAGGTCAGGGAACCCCTGAAAAACAGTGTTTTAGACAATCATCCATGGACAAGACAGCTTTATGGAAGCCCAGGTTTCCAAAAGAGATGTTTCTGTGTACTACTGGAGCAAAACAATATGAGTTTGGACATACTGGAGAGGGTAAGAGGAGCAGTTTTACTACCTCTATCAACCCTCTTCCAAGACGGCACAATTTAGGAACAAGAGAGATCTTGGCCATGATTTCTCTCATGGAGTAAAGTAAGGAATATAACTGATTTCTGTATATTGATTTTATATCCTGCATCTTTACTGAATTTGTTGGTTAGTTCCAACAGTTTTTGGTTGATTATTTAAGATTCTCTCTCTATAAAATCATATCTTCTGCAAATCACAATTTTACTTCTTCCTTTACAATTTGGATATCTTTTATTTCTTTATCTTTTAATTGCTCTAGCTAGGACTACCAGTACTGTGTTAAATAAGAATAGTGAGAGTGGGCACCCTTGTCTTGTTCCTGATTTTAAAAGAAAAGCTTTCAATTTTTTACCATTGAGTATGATGTTAGCTATGGGTTTGTCATATATGGCCTTTATTATGTTGAGGTTTATTCCTTCTATACTCAATTTGTTGAGGGTCCTAAACATGAAAGGATGCTATATTTTGTCAAATGCTTTTTCTTTGTCTCTTTTTACTGTTTTTGGCTTAAAGTCTATTTTATCTAATGTGTACAAAATCATCCACAGATTCAATGAAATCCCTATCAAAATTCCAATGGCATTTTTCACAGAAACAGAAAAAACAACATTAAAATCTATATGGTGTCACAGAAATCCCAACTAGCCAAAGTAATCCTGAGAAAGGAAAACAAAGCTGGAAACATCACACTTCCTCATTTCAAACTATACTACAAAGCTGTAGTAATCAAGAGTATGGTACTGGCATAAAAATAGACATACCTATATTAGAATGGTGACCATGAAGAGGACAAGAGAAAACAAGTGTTGGTGAAAATGTGCAGAAAAGGCAGCTTTTTTGCACTCTTGATGGGAATGTAAATTAGCACACCCACAATATGGAGGTTCCTCAAAAATTTTGAAATAAAACTACAGTATGATCCAGCAATTCCACTTCTGGGTATTTATCCAAAAGAAATGATAACACTAACTTGAAATGCACCCCATGTTCACTGCAGCATTATTTACAATAGGCAAGACAATGGAAACAGCCTAGATGCCTATCGATGAATGAATGGATAAAGAAAATTTAGTGTACACCCACTCACACAAAAATATTATTCAGCCATAAAAAAGGAAATCTTACCATTTGCAACCAAATGAATGGACCTTCAGGGCATTGTGCTATGTGAAATAAATCAGCCAGAGAAAGACAAGCCATATGATCTCACTTCCATGTGGAAACTTACCAAAAAAAAAAAGCTTACAAATACAGAGAACAGATTGGTGGTTACTAGAGGCTGGAAGGGGGGGGGCAGAGGTGTGAAATGGGTAAATAGGGTCAAAACGTACAAACTTCCAGTTATAAAATAAGTAAGCCATGGGGATATAATGTACAGCATGGTAACTATAGTTAAGAATATTCCATATTTAAACTTGCTAAGAGAGTCAATCTTGAAAGTTCTCATCATAAGAAAAAATGTTTCTAACTTTGGTGATAGATGTTAACCAGATATATTGTGATGATCATTTCACAATATATACAAATATTAAATCATTATGTTGTACTCCTCAAACTAATATAATGTAAAATGTCAATTATATCTCAATAATTTTTTTAAAAGAAAAGTTTTCAAAATCATATAGAAGAGGTGTCCAAGCCTTGATCAGTGTGTACCTGAACCTATTTTGAATTTCTTATTATGTGAGTCAGAAGATTTCCTTATAGTTTAAGCCAGCTGAGTCCATGCTGTCAATTCCTGACAATGAGGGCACTTAAAAAGTACCCTGCTATTCTATAAGATTTAAAGATTCTTTCAACGATGATGCACAACATAATAACACTTGAATAGGTAGAAGACAGAGCTTTTTGTTGCTTATAGTTATAAATGAGAGAAGGCTGCCAGGCAGAGCCACATGGGAGGTTGCACTCCAGGAATAGGGTAGCAGCAAGCTGGAGTTGTAGGGTAGAGCTTATGTCTGACAGTTGAGGTGAAATTAATTAGGTTTGTGGCCCCCTGTGGACTGGCTAATACAAATAATTTCTCTGACTCCAGGCATAAGGACAGTTGCTAGTTGTTTGGCACCTGGCCCCGGGTAATTAGGCATTAGGTATATAGAGGCCCTGAAGTGTGAGAACCTGATAAGGGAAGGGGTTTGGGTATGGACTTAATCACCTGGCCAAAAAGAAGAACTGACTAACTTCCAGAAGTGCCTCAAAACAACAAAACTAAAAAATCAGCAAACTGCATTACTCTTGGTCAGCCAAAAGGAACAATTGCTGCCCACCCTTTGCCATTTGTCCTTGGACAAGCTTCCCAAAGCAGCTCTGGACATTTCCTTTCTCTACCTCCAGGAGCCATGACCACCGCAGGAGATTCCCTGACGGTCAAGGGCCCAGAGCACGAGCACATGCACACAGGCACACAACACACACACACACACGGCAAAATTTTCAAGGAAAAATACTGAACAGTTGATATCCAAAAGTCACCCTTCCCACCCACCACAGAGCATGACAGGAGGCAGTACAAGGAGAAGTCATACTTAACACTGCCAAGAATGAAGACACAACCTGAGATCGAGATGCCTACAGCCAAAGAAATAGGTCCAGGCTCAGCAGGGACTGCTGATGCTGATAAAATGAAGCTACATAAATCCATCATCCTTCAGTGAGTCTAAAATCTCTGGCTTTCTGAAGTACTTTCAAAGCTATCTTCCGAAACACAAAGAATGGTCTCATTTTTATTGGAAGACTAAGATAAGAGATAAATCCGAAACCTCCTAACATCTCCCTGAGGTGCAGAAACCTAGGAGAGATATTACATTAAAAAAGAAGGGCACTGAACTATGAGAAACAGGAATACAGGTATTAATGGAGAAAAAACCAAGGATGATTCCCCCACAGCTTCCTAAAGCTTAGATCTTATAGGCTATGGGATTACCTTTTCAAACGACTTTAAAGATGTGTTCTCATGGAATAATCATTCAAATTCAAGCTGCTGAAAAGCAAAGAGAGAAGCTACGAACTCTATCTACAGAAATACTGAGAATCTGTGTAAAAATAAGAGCAGCATTATTTTCATTGTCTTTTTCAAATAGATTTTCAGAGTTTGTGCTGCTGGGATGAGTCCTATACACTAAAAAAGACAGCAACTAAACTCTGTCTTCAAATACCTTATATGTAATAGAGACATTGTCCCACATAAAATGGATCAGGAACATTTATTGAATACAACATCCCCAGTAGAATACATTCTCAGACTCTTCACATAGTTGACACTCACTAGCCAGGGAATTTAGGGCAAGTTATTTAACCTCTCTACATTTCAGATTTTTAGCCATAAAATCGGGGATAATAAGTGTCTCAATATCATAAAGATTAAATGGAGCAACCTACGTATAGCTCATTATGCAATGTAGGGCATATTACATCAACATTAGCTAATACCTACATGGGAGCACGGACTGGGACGGAAAGTGCTAAGATAAGTGAGGTAAACTCAGATTTTTGCTGATTCTATAGACAGGATTTGCTTGATATCAGAGATTCAGATAGATTTTAAGTAAAGTTCCACCTCCAGTTTGACCACTGTTGTCTGACTGGGTTGCGGGGTTGAGAAAGATTCTAAAGCTGCATTTAGGCTGAGAAGGAAAGATTGTCTGATAGACTAGTGCTTTCTTCTATGGGTTTTGAATAGTAGGAGAGAGTTAGTATACATTCTGCGTATTTGCCTCCCGGGAAAAATTATTTTATGTCCCTCCTGTGACAAGTTATTTTATGTCTCTTCCACTTGTTTATTTGATTCTGTATCACAGCTTTTCATCTGTGAAGGAAGACATCAAATGCAAATAATCCTGGAAAAAGAAATACAATAATTTAGTCACCTCATTTAATTACCTAAGGGTACATTTGCAATTAGTTATCTTGAAGATTTTATCAGGATGCTGCAGTACTTATAATTAGACATGCTGTGGGTACTTTATTAAGATTGGTTTATAGTCGTTCTGGTGCTAACAATTGCAAATACATCTCTAATCACAGAACATCTCATGTTGGGTATTCCTGGGACACAAATTAACTTGGAAATCTATATCCACTCTACCTTAGGAGTTGAGTATTCATCCTGTGCCTAGGGATAGGTATGTTATACCCAGACCCAATGTTTCCACTGTGCCAAACCAGGCAATGGTTCATAAATACTCTCCAGGGCACTCGCCCCGTACCTCTACCTTCATTTTAAGCACACCTGCAAGGGTCTTTTTCTTCTGTGGAGATAAATACCCTTATGGAGGGAAATTTGACAATATGTATCCTAACAGTGTTCACTTATTTAGACCTGATAATTCTAGAAATTTATCCTGGGAAAATAATTGCAAATGTGCACATGGGTTTATGAATAAGGCTATTCATTATAGTATGTTTAAATTTCTTTAAAAACTTAAATTTCTTGCAAATGAATATAGGATAAATTATGATAACCCATAATGGCATAGCAATCATTAAAATTAAGGATTTGAATAAAATTAATGACAAAAAATTTTTAATGAAATATTAATGGAGAAAAATTGGGTATATATAGTCATAATTGTTAAAAAGAAAAAAATCTTTAAGTGTAAAAATATAAAATACCCGTAAGTATGATTTATGTAGGGAGAGATAGTAAACTTCTTTTTTGCTTCAGGTGTGCAGTTTCCAGTGTACAGAGAAACTCTGTGGGCTGGACTGGGCTCTAGAAGAACTGATTAAGTTCTGCCCTCAGGAATAAAAGTGTAAAATTCCAGGTGGATTGTTTCATGTGCCCTGCATTCTTACAACTTCTAGAAATAGCTTATCAATTTCCCTGTCTCAGATACAACTTCCCTACTATGGGCAGTCTTGATAGGGCTATTAATCAAGGTGTCCTTTTCTTCCTGGTCCAGGTGGCAGGCACATTACCCAGTCTAGGCCAGTTGGACACTCTCTTGAGGATTTGGATTATGGAAACAGGAATTAAAAGTATTAATATTGACCTAACCCCTATAGCAGTGGCCTGAAGAGATACACCATTATTTTTTGCTACCAAAAACCTTGTTGTTATTCTGTCCTTATTTTTCTGAAGCTAATTATTCAGCTCTTCCTTTAATTCTTGACTTACCATTTGACCTTCTGGTGAGTGTTTTTGTTAAAGTTAACAAGAGCTGGCTTCTGTGTCTTATGACCCAAGAGTCATAAATTAATAAATTCATGTAAAAAAAAAAAAACCCATGTGCTGTTTATGTGATTAGAATCTTAGATCCAAGACCAGTGAGGTTCCTGGGCACTCCACAGTCTATGACCTTCTTGCCTGTGGGTCTATGAACCCTTTCTTCATTTCTTGTTGAAAGTTGCCAGTCCTGGGTTGCTACTTGCAAAACTCAGCTGACTCCCACTTGTTTTTGAGCAGGTACATTGCCCCAAGGGGGCAGTCCTTGCCTAGCGAATTGCCAAAAGAACCCAATCTGCACAGTTCTTTGAGTAGCGGCCTCCCAGATGTCCCTACACTTATTACCTCCGGTGGGTGGCATTAAGGTCAGAAGGCAAGGGAATGATGTTTCTGGGATTTATTTTTTATTTCAGTGCAAGAATTATTTGATGCTCATGTAAGAAAAATGGATTTTCTTTTTCCTAGTGGCAATTATGGCTCCAGCTGTTGGCATTTTCCATTCCATGCCTTAAATTCAGGGATATTACAATCTCTAAATAACTGTAAAAATCTCAGCTTGACTTTTATGATTTCTCCCCCTCTAGAAAAGTTTGGCATAATACATCTTAAATTATACAAGAGCACGTTGAAGCAATAATGAAACACCATAGGATCCTACCAAATGTGGTTGTTATGAGTTAACTCTAAATACTCCCAGAATGCTTCTATCAAGAAAGCTTTCCTCTTAGTCTTCCCATCAATTCCTATTTAAAACCTGGCTCAAAATTCAACCTTTCTAGATTAAGCTTGACTGAGCATAATGTAAAAAAAAAGAAAGAAAAAAAGAAAAGAAAAAAATCAATTTTCTATCTGATAGATGGAACCAGGCTAGATATCTGCTCAGTCTCTTGCAAACTGTGTGATTCTCATGAAGTTGTGTGACCTCAGAATCAGTTTCTCAGCTATCTAGCTATAGATATCTCTATACAGCTGTATAATTATATTGCTATACAGCTATATAGATATATCAATACCTTATGTATATATTTTTAAAAAGATTTTATTCATTTATTTGACAGAGAGAAACCCAGCGAGAGAGGGAACACAAGCAGTGGGAGCAGGAGAGGGAGAAGCAGGCTTCCCACTGAGCAGGGAGCCCGATGTGGGGCTCGACCCCAGGACCCTGGGATAACGACCCGAGCCGAAGGCAGACGCTTAACGACTGAGCCACCCAGGCGCCCCTCTTATGTTATTTTAGGTGAGTATTAAATAAGCTAGTGTGTGTAATGTGTGTAAATACCTGATATATGAGAAGGTGTGCAAGTATCCTGTCTGTAATGACAACCACCTGTCTGATGGGACCATCATTACAGACAGGGTACTTGTCACAGCCCATTTAAGCTAGGATATAGGCCTTGTCCACATTTTTGATATATCATGCATATTGGTGGTGTAGCTTTCTTTGCATATTCTGATTGCACAGTGGGTGGAATGCAGGCAAGGGTGAAGTGTAAGTAACACATAAGGCATTGCATTATCAATGGGGAATGAGATTGGGAAGAACATCTCAGAAGGGTTTTTCAATCATGAGCATAGTCATTATTCTCTTAACAAATATTTATTAGAAATCTCTCATATTGACAGCATTGAGCAGTATTTCATGAAGTTATATAGTTTATGGGTTTTAAACAACTGTGGTGTTTATTAAATGCACTTTCCTTGGTTTCAACCCAGGGTTTTATTCAAAATCTCTGGGATTAGGGCCAATGAATTGCCCAGGTGATTCTGATTTATGCTAAACTTTGAAAACCATTGTGCAATGTGCTGGAGGTAAGAAACACACACTATTCTGATTGTGGAAAAGAATATAAGCTGGTTAAAGACACAAGTTATATATAAGTTGAAGAAGAATTAATATTCTATAGATTTGAGTGTATTAGTTAATAATCGGTCTTAGAAGTCAGAGGAAGAAGATTAGAAAAACTTTGGATGAATCAGGAAAGCACCAAATCTGGATAAAATATAACAAAACAAGCATACATGCAATCAAAAATATTCTACCTTGCCATCCAATTTCTTGACTAAAGTGAACAGCCTCTACTGTAGTTGTCTGACAGAGGAAAATGTGAATCCCTTTTATCAGAAGATAGAGCCAAGCATACCAAGAAATGAGACCAGAAGTTAAAAACCAGCAATAGAACTGACACATGGGAATCCTAGATAAAAGATACCATAGATTTTTTTTTTAAGATTTTATTTATTTATTCATGAGAGATAGAGAGAGAGAGAGGCAGAGGGAGAGGCAGGCTCCCCGCGGAGCAGGGAGCCCGATGCGGGACTCGATCCCAGGACCCTGGGATCATGACCTGAGCTGAAGGCAGACGCTTAACCGACTGAGCCACCCAGGCATCCCGATACCAGAGATTTGAACATAATTGTTATTAAATATTCAAGAAATTGGATGGCAAGGTAGAATATATTTTAAAAGAATCAATAGAAATTTTATAACTGAAGAATACAATAACTGAAAATAAGAACTCAGTAGATCCATATAAAAGCAGTTGAAAATACATTTAATGAATTGGAAGATAGGTCAGTAGAAAATTCTGAGACTGAATTAGAGAGAAAATTTGTGTCTGGAAAAAATAGAAAAGAGCATAAAGACACATGGAACAAAGTGAAACAATCTAACATAAATGTGATTAGAGCTCCAGAAGAGAAAGAGAGACAATGCACAAGAGCAATGTTTGAGGAGGTAATGACTAAGAATTTCTCTCAAATTGTAAAACATCAAGCCAAAGTTTCAAAAATTCTTTTTTTTTTAAAGATTTTATTTATTTATTTGACAGAGAGAGACACAGCAAGAGAGGGAACACAAGCAGGGGGAGTGGGAGAGGGAGAAGCAGGCACCCCGTGGAGCAGGGAGCCCGATGGAGGGCTCCATCCCAGGACCCTGGGATCATGACCCAAGCCGAAGGCAGTCGCTTAACCAACTGAGCCACCCAGGCGCCCTCAAAGTTTCAAAAATTCTTACAAACCCTAAGGAAGATAAAAATTAAAAAAAAAAAAATTATACCTGGCCACATCATACCAAAGCTGCTAAATACCAAAGACAAAAATACAATCTTGAAAGCAACTAGGTATCAAAAAGATAACTGCACTCCCATGTTCATTGCAGCATTATTCACAATAGCCAAGATAAGGAAACTCCTAAGTGTTCACCAGTGGATGAATGGGTAAACAAGATGTGGTATGTACATAAAATAGAATATTATTCAGCCATGAGAAAGAAGGTAGTCCTGCCATTTGTGACAACATTGATGGACATAAGTCAAATAAACCAGACAGAATAAAACAAACACTGCATGGTATCACTTATATGTGGAATAATAATATTTTAAAAAAAAGGGAAATGCATAGAAATAGAGAATAGAAAAGTGGTTGCCAGGGGATGGGGATTATTAAATCCCAAATAAAGATAGGTTGGTAAAAGGATACAAACTTTCAGCTATAAGATGAATAAGGTCTGAGGATCTAATGTATAACATGGTGACGATCGATAGTTGATATCACTGCATTGTATAATTGAAATTTGCTAACAGAATAGAACCTAAATGTTCTCAGGGGGAAAAAAAGGTAAAAATGTAAATCTACAAGGTGATGGATGTGATAATTAATTAGATAAGGGAAATACTTTTATAATGTATACATAAATAATAAATTATAATGTATACTTTAAATATCTTATAGATTTATTTGTCAATATAGTCTGAGTAGCTAAGGAGGAAAAAAAAGCCAGAGCAAAAATATACAGTATCTTCAAATGAACAACAATAAGAATGACAGCTAATTTCTGAATAATGAAAGCCAGAAAAAAAATAAGTAATATAAAATTAGAGTTCTATAACCCAGCAAAAATATCCTTTAAAAGGGAAAAAGGAGATTTGAAACCTCTTGGAATTGCCTGCCCAGATACGAGTTCTTCTTTGCTACAATACTGAATCCTAGCCTTTCTCTTGATGTCAGTTTAAGACCCTCTTTTTATTTATCCTTCCATTGGGTCTCATTATCTTGGAGTCCTACTACTCAGAAAGAGAGAGATAGAGCTAAAGTTGATGAGGACAAAAGACACTTTTCTTCTTATTAAAGGAAAATCTTTGAGATTATTGATTCTATATTAAATACTCCAACCTTGAGTATGACATTATTTCAAATAGCTGTTTCTTTGTGTCTGGAAAGAAACAAGCACTTTGTTGAAAATTTCTCTTAAAGGAATAATAACAGGTAAAAGGAAGACACACCACATAGGGTTGGTAGAACAGCTAAACAGAAAACTTTGAAGACCAAGGACCAAAGCATTTCATGAAATCAAAGCAGCAGCAAATTTAAGGCTAAATAACCTAGGCTTATAACTATAAATAACTTCATTTTACAGATGAGTAAACAGAAGCTCAGAATGCTTAAACAATTTGTTCAAGGTCAATCAGCTATTTATTGGCAGAGTCAGGAACTGAGCCTGTTTTCCGTATACTTTCTATTCCATTACTCAGAGACTCCTGGTTGGTGTGATCTCTATTGCTGAAAGCCCCGTGACCCAAACCATCTTTCCCACAGAGCTTCCAGTGTGATATAGATTCAGGTGAGTCCATTTTATAAATAATAACACGATGTCTACTAAAGACCATAATTATACCTATGAGATATAATATGTTAAATTATTAAATCCCAATAATACCTGATCATTTATTTTCCTGAACTGGTTAACTTTCAGCTTTTGAGTATGGCCTGAGGACATAAGACAGATAATTGTTGATGCAGAGGAAATGGGGTAACAAAGAAAAGCCTCGTATGGATTGAGGCAGGGGCTTGCACAAGAAGGCCAAGTATGAAGTTGCTAAGAGAGGATGTTATGACATCTATGGGAAAACCAAACAGTCTGGAATTTTATTCTAATGAACTTCCATGGAATTTGTAAATTTTTTGAAGTCTTAATCCTCCCCAGCTAGCTTCATATGTCACATGACCCAGTTCTGTTAGAACTTACCACAGGGCCTTAGCATAACACCTCTGGTAAGAGAAACCTTACTTGAAAATGCTGTCTGAGATTCTTTCTGCTGTCTGCCTTCCTGGCATCCACATATTATCATGCCATAAACATATCTCTTGATTTTCTAGGCATGGCAGCAACATTTATAGCCAACCATCTCAATGGTGAGCAAAAAGGTTAATGCTAACTTGGAGAAGAATCCCTTCATGGGAAGTTACCTGAGAGCATCATGGTATTCATCTAATTAGGATTAGGAGCAGGTACTTAGAACTAGGAGAGGTTTCACCTTCACAACTAGCCCCTATTCCCTCACTTTCAGGAGATGGCTCAAGCCCAGACAAATATTAAACTATATGTTTGTGTAAGAGAGAGGACCTAAACCCAGAACTCTTGACTCTTGGTCCAAGTTTCTTTCTGTAGTTATAGTTTAGTGGTTCCCAAGAGTGGTACAAGGACCTCTGAGTATCCTCTAAACTTTCTTGGTCAAAATATTTTCATAATAATATTAAGGAATTATTTTCCTTTTACATTCCCCTTTCCCAAGCATATAATGAACCTTTCCAGTATCTGCTTAACATGTGATGATATCATCACTCTGATGGGTAATGAATGTGTGCTTGAGTACTCTTGTGATTTAAATTTTTTTCAGTTTAATTTCTAATATGTCCAACATTAACAGATACAGTCTGCATAAACAAAAGCTCTTTGGGCTCCTCAAAAATGTTTAAGAGTGTTAAGGATCCTGGAACCAATACTTTTGAGAACCAATATTGTTGTAGTATTGAACAAATATTATTGTAGTAGTTCTAGTTGAACAAATATTATTAAGCTGCTATTATGACTAAGGGCATAGTGCCAAGAGCTTTCTTTGCCCTCAGAACAAAAGGTTCCATCCTGCTAGCATTGGTGTGAAGTGTTCATAAGAGGAAAAGGCTGCATGTGTTTCTAGTCAGTAACAGATTAATGGAAAAGATAGCTAAAGGGTGGGTTTTCAAGGATGATAATTTCAATAGATAGTAATGTAGAAGCAGAGTGTTTCTGGTTGAGAGAAAAACACAGTCAGATGCTCAGAGGCACCAGATCATGTAGCACATTCTGATAACAGTCAACGCTTAGGTGACAGTGGAAGAGAAGTAGTAGCAGGGAAAACTAAGAATGTGAGATGAGATTAAAGTATGAGGAAGCTTGTGTGCCAGAAAGAGAAAGAGGACTTAATTTTAATGATCATGATAGTTTGTTTTGCAGATAAGAGAGAAAAAAAGAAACTCCCCACTATAAGAGAATAAATTACTAATAAATAGAAGTTACTAACAAGGCAGCAAATTATTAGGGCCTCTTCAATTATAGTACTAATTAACGGTATGGGTAAATATTTTTAAATGTATATATAAAAACTCAAAGGGAACTGTCTGGGGGAGGATAAATAAATACACCTAAAACTAAAAGTCAAGATCTATTCCTGATTCCGACCAGCTGTGTGACGCTAAGCAATATCTTTCCTTCGTTAGGTATCAGTAGGCCCACAAGTCATATGATCATAAGGCCCACCTACTTCCCAAAGTTGCCTTGAAAATAAAGAGAGTAAGTGTCAAGCTTAAAGATTAAAATATGCTATATAAGGGTATAAATGTTTAGCTACCAGAATCTGTGTTATCAATCTCAGTGAAAGACATTGAAATAACTCAAGAGAATGGGTAGCCAGTGGTATGTGCAGACCTGAGGAAATCACAAGACCCTTTTTGCTTTTCCAGGGAAGAGGGAGGAAACAACATAGATCTTGGTTAAAAAAAAAAATAAAAAAATAAAAAAAAAATAATAGCTTCTCTTGTTCCTTATATTGAGATCTATAGCAGAATGACCTTTTAAGAAATATTTCCTCTTATTTGTTTAATTGGCTGTTTTTAATAGATGATACATATACATGTTAAAGATTTATACAAGCAAACAAAAATAATATATAGTTAAAAGTATCCTTAATTTTTTTTAAAGATTTTATTTATTTGACAGAGAGACACAGCAAGAGAGGGAACACAAGCAGGGGGAGTGGGAGAGGGAAAGCAGGCTTCCCGCGGAGCAGGGAGCCCGATGTGGGGCTCGATCCCAGGACCCTGGGACCATGACCTGAGCCGAAGGCAGACACTTAACGACTGAGCCACCCAGGCGCCCAAAAGTATCCTTAATTTAAGGATAAACCTAATTGGGTAGAGAAATTACATTTTACCAGAATGAAGTCCAGCTGGAGGTCTCCTGTTGGGCAGAAGAAAAGGTAATATCAGAGGGAGGAATGGGGAATGTTAGATGGATACATGGATTATGGTTCTTTGATCCCTTCCATCATCTTTCCAGGCCTTTGTAGGATGACTACGTCCTGCTTTTGCCTATTAGGGATCATGTACATGGAGTTAGGAAAGAAGTTAGCTGCTCATACTCAAAGTGTTCCCTGGCTAGCCAAAAAATCTTTAAGAATTAAAAAAAAAATGCTTATAGAATGGCAGCATGGTGGTTAACAAATGTCCCATTTTGAGCTTGCTCAAGCCTCTCATACTAAGAAGTGACTACACCAGGGCATCTGTGGTCCAGCCAGACCAGCATTCTTTCCCTTGCTACCCTTGGTCTAGTCCTGGCAAACACTTCCACTCATCCAACATCTCTTCCCAGATGCACCCACAAATATTGGAAACCATAGTCATAGTTTTTAACATCTAGGTACCATCTAACTATTTTTGATAAATCTTCTGTGGTCAAATATTAGTAAAAGTGGAACAAGGGGTTGCAGCTGGCAACAGGTGAATTCACCTCTGGCATTCTAGACTTATTTAGAAACTCAGTGGGATTTTCATGACTTGGAAGAGGTATAGCAATCACTAGTGTTTACCAAATATTCCCAATTCTTTTTCCAAGTGCATAGTAAGTTTACATTTCTCGGGTCCTTAGGTATGGCCATGAAATGTGAGCAGAAAAAAAACATGTGTCATAGAAAAACAGGAGGAATGGTTAAGGTCAAATAAAATAATATAGGATATAGCATCAGACAGATTTAAATTTTAACCTCTCTATCAATTTCTAGCTGTGTGATCTTAGGAATGTTACTTTAGCCCTCTGAGCCTCAGTTTCCTCATCAGTTGTTTTGAGAAATAAATGAACATATGTAAAATTCTTGTCCCAGTATCTATCAAATTGTAGGTATTCATTACATTTAATTCCCCACTCCCCTCCCAAACACACCCAAGATCATGCCATATGGAAAATTGAACCCCTTTACATTGTTTATAACCAGCCATCACTGAAAATTCCCTGTTTACCATAGGTTAGGGACCATCTCTGCAGCAAGGACTCTCCTTTGCTGCCCTCTATGCCCTAGGGCCAAGGTGCCTAGATAGATATTCAGTGTGTGCACTATATAAGCCAAGTCATTATGGGACCGAGGAGCAGATGAATTATACAGTACAGTGTTACCACTAAATCAACACCATGCAAGAAGCAATCCAGGACAGGCAATCATTCTCCTTGGGCCAGGCTAGAATGCAAATGAAAGGCAGAGAGGCAGATCAAAAGGATTGAATGTTACTGAGAAAGTCATCGAAAATAGCTGACTCCTGGCTGGTGAAGGTCTCAGATCAGAGCTTCACTTCCTAATGTGACTTTGAGTGGTAGAGAAAGCATTAAATCTGAAGGTAACTTGAACATGCATGGGGCACCACCCTGCCACAGCAAATCATGGATATTAAAGTCTTTCACAGTGTAAGGTCTTGGGGGAAAAAGAAAAAGAAAATACCAGCAAGCAGTTTTCAGGGTAGGCAGATGAGCTAAGTTGATTGGTAATAAAAGAGAGTAAATAGGAATACCCCAACTCATCCTCTGGCAAGACAATTAGAACCATCACCACAGCAAGTATTTGTGGTGCTTCATAACTGTGTTCCCTTACATTTATAGAATGACTTATGAGATTTTTTTCTTCCTCAGTATATATTTGATGAACAGTAACTTATGTTTGCTTTAAGTTCTAATAAGTCTGTTGTCATGACTAAGGCCAGTCTCATATGCAGGAGATCTACAGACATGTAATTTATAGAGTTCTGTGAAAAACCTACCAGTTTAAAATAAAAAATATGTCTTTTGCTAACTAGCCTGTTAGTTTATGAAACTCTTTGAGTGAAGTATTTTCTTCAGGGTCACCTGTGTCACTCAGTTAAGTGTCTGCCTTCAGCTCAGGTCATGATCCCAGGGTCCTGGGATCGAGCCCCGCATCAGGCTCCCTGCTCATTGGGGAGCCTGATTCTCCCTCTCCCGCTCCCCATGCTTGTGCTTTCTCTCTCTCTCTGTCAAATAAATAAAATCTTAAAAAAAAAAAAAGAAATATTTTCTTCAGCCTTTGTAAGAGCAAAGCATTAAAGTTAGTACCTGGGTGGGAATTTGGATTGTCTTTTGGAGAGAAGCTGCAGAACTCTCAGCTGCTTTAGGTAGAACAAAATTTAGAGGTAAAAGTTTCAAAGACCACCCACCCCCACAAGGTTTCAAAGATCCTTCACTTCACTGAAGCTCAGCTAATCCTCTAAGAGAATGTAGCTTCATCCTCCATTAACCTCAGTTTTATGTCAAAAGTAGATTTCAGAATGGAGTACTGGGTGTTGTACGCAAATGATGAATCACGGAACACTGCATCAAAAACTAATGATGTAATGTATGGTGATTAACATAACATAATAAAATTTTAAAAAAAGTAGATTTCACATGTAAACTAATAATTAACCTATTTGAAAAAAGGGGGTGAGAAGTAATAGTTTATGTAGAAGAGGAATAGGCAGAAAATATTTATTAACTTTCATTTAAATTTTGTATTTGTTTGTTTGTTTGCAAAGTACATGGTTTTAGCCTTGCTCTTCAGAATCATCCCAGCATCTTGAATCTTGTGTCAGATTTATAATGCAACATTTCTTGGTATGTGTAAAATATTTGAGTAAATATTTGCAACCTGCAAATAAGAGCTCAGAAAGTGAGAAGATGATTCTAGTTCTTTTGGTGATTTGAGATGAGAAGCAAAATAAGATGCCTTCTTTTGTGGTTCTTTCAGCCATAGCTATTTTGCTTTCTACCCTCTCTCTCCTACCAAGAGAGCTCAGGGCAGATAATATGTCCTGGGTTCTCTGAAATGGTTCAGTAATGGCTACTGTAATTCACACCTTGATTTGTCCTGGGTCACTGGCAACTATGATGGATTATGATTGCTACACATTCAAAAGGTTTTCCCAAGGTTACACGGTGAGGGTTAATATTCAGTTCAGCCATAGCACTTACTGGGTGGAAGAGGAAGCTTCTGTTATATATTCTGCAGCTTTAATCAAAGTTTAGAAGGTAGTGTACTCTCAGTAGAAGTCTTGTAATCTGCTGGAAGCCAAGGGCATATTTGGCTCAGACTTAGTAGGTAGTCAGAAGTATGTGTCGCACGTAGGGCTGTATAAGGGCATTGCTCCAATGTGTCATCAATCAGATATTTAGCATATTTAGGAGCTATGCATAGTGGGCACGAGATATGCCATCTACAGAAAAAGAAAAATAGCAGATTACTAAAAGGCTAAAAGGCACACATTTTCCCACAATATTCAGAATTAAATTAATTCAATTAATTACAATGTTTTCACACAAGTGGAACATAGCCTAGCTAGAAACAGAGATCTTCTTCCTTATATTAGGAACAATGACCTAGTTTTCTATGTTCATGGGGCCTGTTTGGTGTGGGTTGTCTTTTCCTAATTATGCTCTTTTGTTGGGCTTTTCTCTGCCAGTACCCAGTGAATGACAAAGGGAGGAAAAGATGGAAGGCTGTTTCTCAGTGGGAGAAGGGTTTATAACCCTTGCCCATTTTGGCCACAGGCCAGCTGATTCTGGTTTGTCTAATTTGTATAGGGTTTCAGAAGGAAAACTGGAAGCAATATTCCATCCTTGAGTACAGAGACAAGATTTTAGTGTCATGGGAGAGACATTAGAGATCAAAGCAGATAAAAGAGTTGATTCATTCAACATTCCACACAACTTGGGGGCACCTAATATGTGCTGGGTACAGAGAAGGCTATTCTCCCTTGGCATTCCAGAAAGGAGAGATAAAGAGCAGCTATTTTCCTACTTGTATAAAATATTTCATACATCAGATGTTGATGCTATGAGGATGAGGAATGTTGGTCAAGCAGGAAGTGCAATTTTCAAAAGGATGGCCTGGGGAAGAGGCATCAGGGTGGCCAAAGTGGGCTGGGGACGTGGGAGGTGCCACAGGCCACATGAAGCCAGTGGTAGACGAGATGTTCCCCAAGGGCTCCAGGCCCTATGTGGACCTGGACAAGGCAGCGGGCAGCACCAGGCTCCTGATGGACTTGGCAGCCAACGAGAAGGCAGTTCAGTTCATGCAAACTTTTTAAAATGATTTTGAAGATCTGTTTGATGATGATGATATCCAGTGAGACACCGCACAGCGGTGCATGTGGTTATGCCTATTATGTAGTGGTGTGGTGGAGCTCCTAAAAGGACAATTTGAGATGGTTCTAAAGTACTCATGGACATTACTTGCAATTAGGAGATGGTTAACCAAAAAAGAGAAGGATGGTTTTAACTATCTGCATGAGGCCTGCTAACCTCTGAATGTGACCAACTTTTGTCCTTCAATTAAAAAAAAAGTGAAATAAATAAAACAAATAAATAAGGATGGTCTGGGAAGGTCTCTCTGAGACACTTAAACAAAAGGACCTAAAGGCAGTGAGAGAAAAGAACAAGCAAATAGGGAGAAAGCATTCCTGGCAAAGGACAGAGCAAGTGCAAAGGCCCTACAGTGACAATGTGTCCCATTGTCAAGGGACTGCAGGGAAAATCTATGTGGCCAGAGCCAAGTAAGCAAGGGATAGAACTATGGGAGATGACCTTGAAAGCTAACTGGGGAGGAGATTATGTGAAGCTTTTTAGACCACTGCAGATCTCTGGCAGAAGAGTGCCAGGATCTGACTTTCTTAACTGCTTCCTTGAGAATCTACCAGAAAAGGCAAAGGAAAACCAAGTAAACTCATGAACACTGTTCCCGTAATCCAGGTAAGAGACAGGGGAGCCTCAGGGACAGAGAGACTAAGCTGGCATGCACTCTAGCAATTAAAAGTTATGGGCGATGGGGCAATAATAAAAAAGAACATAAACAATTTACACGAATTACCTCAATTATACTATTATTTTAACTTACAGTCTACAGGGGAGAGTTTTGCATCTCAGTTTCTTAATAGAAGTTCTGGGGAAAATACTACTATTTACCTTATAGAGTTGTGATGAAGACAAAATGCAATAATCCTGACACAGAGTACATGTTCAGTAAGGGATGATAATGGCTATTAATTATAAGATTTTTTAAAAAAGATTATTTATTTGAGAGAGAAACACAGAGCAGAGTGAGAGGGAGTCAAGCAGATGCCCCTCTGAGCACGGAGCCCAATGCAGGGCTCGATCCCAGGACCCTGAGTCAGATCCTTAAGAGACTGAGCCACTCAGGTGTCCCCTATAGGGTTTGATTAAGACTGACAAAATTTGGTACACATACTCTAACTTCCTGTGTATGTAGATTGATGAAGCTAGTACTCTCCATCACCCACTTAGTTTTAAGTCAAGAGAAAGAACTAACACAAATCTAAGAAGCATACTTTCTATATTTAATAAAAGACTCCTTTTGACAAATCTTTCTGTGGCCTTTGCCTAGAGCAGCTAGTACGTCCATTTATCTGTCCTGGTGTTTTTCTCCTATTCTTATTTCCTGCTCAGAGCTGTTTCTTTCTAATCTTGGAATTCTATTTCCTCTCACTCTTCTGTGGTAAATTTTATGGTCCTCCCACACTACTCAGAATTTCCTTCTGCAATAAAGCCTCTAGGCGGTATCACCTCATCCTGTCCAGGGCATTGTCCCAGCATCACACCCCTTAGCATCTCCATGGCTGGACACTATCAGGATTTCCTCTCTTTTTCACATTTGCTGATTTATTTCTTTTGGAATGGGCTCCATGTTCTTGTAGATAGGCTGTTTCTTTTTCTATACCACAACGGTCCCCTTGAACTTGGAAAGGAGAAGATATCTTGGACATCTCCTTCAGACACTCCACAGGCTTATTGGACAGGGAGGCAGCTCATACACAAAGCTGCCAAGAATGACATTCTAGACCCCTCCCTCCACCCTGAAATAGAACGTGGTTCTGCTGGGCACTTAAGGTAGAGTAGTTAACTTAGAAAAAAATTCACCATCGAGCACTTTATTAACAATAACAGCAACAACAAGAAAGGATTTATATCCAGTCACTCGTGCCACAGGATATAAGCAAGTTAGAACCATTGTTTATATAAGGTTCTCATTATCTAAGGACAAAATGTTTTGTTTTTGATTTTGATTTTTCCCCAGAAGGGCTAGACGATGTTGTACCTGAAAAAGAAAATCATTTCCTACCAGACTCTTCCCTGATCTTAGTTAGGGATGACCTCTAACCTTACCTATTAAAGTTTAAACACAGAGAATGGCAGCCAGTAGTAGACCCAGGCTGACCCCTAAGCCAGCCACAGAATTCTCCCCAACCACTGGGGCACCTTGTTAAGTACTTATTTATTGGAATAAGAGAGGTGAGAAGGAAGAACGTGGGTGACTCTCCATCAGACATTCCTCTGGTCAATAGCATGAGCCCTATAAATGGGTAAAAGGCAGGAACCACAAGGAGTTTTAAATTCAGGATTTTCCAGGGGGAGAACAAGGATTCCAACCTCAAACCAGATATCAGCCAAGAACAGTGTGTTCCCTTCATGGTTCCTCAGCAACACACACTCTGAGCTTTCCCCACAGTCCTTGAGCACTGCCTGCTGCTACTGCAGATCCCACAATGCGTTCTTCTCTCTCCTCCACTTTTTTTTTTAAAGATTTTATTTATTTGAGAGAGAGAGAGTGAGAGAGCGCACGAGAGCAGGGTGAGGGGCAGAGGGAGAAGCAGACTCCCCGTGGAGCAGGGAGTCTGATAAGGGGCTCGATCCCAAGGATCCAGTATCATGACCTGAGCTGAAGGCAGACGCGTAACCGACTGCGCCACCCAGGCGCGCTCTCGTCCACTTCCACTGTTGGCTTTTATCAAGGCACATCCACATGGCTGCCCCAGCACTCCAGTCCCTGGCCTGCTGGGTACACTGAGGCTCCTCCACTGCCACTCTCAGCAGTGACACCTGCTCAACAGTTCAAAGCAGCCTCTCCACAGAGGTATAATGCCCTAAACTTCTGTTCAGGCCTTCAAACTCAAATATGCACACATTTCCCCAAAAGCAACCTCTGTTTTGTCAGATAGGCAAATCTGCTGTTCTTCTAATACTGTCTATGCCCCCTCCATTCTTTGCTTGTATTTTCCCATTCACTGGGAGTGCCTTCCCTTTGCCACTTACTTAAACTCTGTCCAACATTCAACATGCAACTTAAGTCCTACCTCCCCCATGAAGCGTCTGGAATCACTTCAGTCTTCAGGGTTATTACAATTATAATTGCTACCTTGCAGTTTAGCTACTGTCTTCACCCTGTTAATATGTCTGAATCTTAACTATAAGGTTGTAAGATACTTGAGAAAAAGATCCATGTGTTTACAATTGCTTAGCCCAATTCTACACGCAGAGGAGATGCTTAATTTTATGGTCATGCAATTGGATCAATACCTTATCTAGCATGAAATAGAACAGGATTTTGACTTCAGTCTTAGGGAATACAAAGATTTTTTATTTTGTACTTCTTCTGGTAATCCCTCTGAAAGTCCAAATTCTCCACCCAAAAAGAAAGAATTAGGCTGTCTTGTTTTGTTTGCTAAAATTGTAGAATAATTCTAACTCTGCTCTGTGCAAGGAAAGACTACTTGACTTTCAAAATGGAACAGTTATTCAGAGATTATATAATCCAAACCCCAAGGAGGAATTCAAAGTCCAGAGAAATGAAGTCTTTGCCCCAAGTCACAGAGGAAATATGTGGTAGAGCAAGGACCAGATCCTAAGTCTTGAATTTCCAGCCAGAACTCCTGAGTGAATCTCCACATATTGTCCCTTTGCATTTTCTGTTTCTGGTATCTGTGTAGTAGTGATAGAAAGTAGTTTGACAAGTACTTTGTGAGTACTTGTACCCAGGTTCTGCACTAGGGCTTGTGAGACCAAGGAGAAATGGAAATAAAAATGACATGAACTCATACCTTAACACTCAGGACTCCAGAACTCTGTATTCTTTTCTAAAGCAATGTTCGTAACCTTTCTTTTTCTTTCTCTTTTCTTCTTTCTTTCTTTTTTTTTCTTTTTTTTTTCTTTTGAGTCACAGAACCCACTGATATTATAGTTAAAATTATAGACTTAGGAAAATGTATATATGCACAAACCAACAAAACACTGCATAATTTCAGGGTTTTGCCGCACTCTTGAACCTCTAGGTTATAGCCCCTTTTCTGAAACGTTGGAAAGCTTTCTCTCAGTACCTTCAAAAATAGAGCCATGGTTTTATAATTTACAGAGTCCAGATGCTAACCCTCGCCTTTTCCTCCTCCTTTTTGAGTGACTGGAGGGAAGTCTGCAATCACAGCTTTATCTCCTCCCTAAATAAATAAGCACTTCCCTGAGTGCCCCCAGCTCCATTGCTCCAGATGTTACGCTGGATAAATGGCTCATTCAGGGCTCAGTAGGGCCCAGGTCATGCTCCAAGCTAATCAGCTTTTCTGTGCCCTGCCCTTGCCACTCAGAGAAGCTTCCCCGCCACTTTGCCTATTTGGAAAATCTACACTCCCACTAGGGGCCTGAGAGCAGAATGTGTTCTTGCATCATTTTGGCAAGGCTGGAGAGGAGGGGAGGGAGCCGAGCCACAGAAAATACTGGTGAAAGGCCTGTGGGTTGTTTTACATGGTGGCTCTGGAAGGAAAGAGTCAATGGAAGGAGCACCTCTCTCAGAAGCCATATATCATGGAACTTCTCCAGGCAGGAGAAAGTAAGAAACAGATGGCAATGAACAGGCAAATGTACCACAGGGACAAAACTTGAGTGGGAGGGCGTAAGGAGGCAGAAGCCACTGGCAGCAGTGGACGAAGGGAAAAGATCCATACCATGGAACCTACATATGGAAAGTCAGGGTGAGATACAGAAGCCAGGACCAAATGGCAAGAGACTAGTTCTCACAAAATGTGGAACCAAGGAAGACAAGAGAACCTCCTACTTGATATCACTGCTGGTGACTAATTTCTGCACTTGAGAAAATGAGTTATTCTAAAAAGGGTAAGGATAGTAGTCTTCAACTATACTGTGCCTAATAATCACGTGAGGAACATGATTAAAAACACTAGGTCTTCTTGGAGTAACTTAATTCCCCAGTTTGCCCAAGACTTCCCTAGTTTTAACATTGACATTCCTAAAATAATTGCCCCTCAGTCCTGGAAACTGGTATAGCTGGTCACCCATTGACACCTCTGATTATTCTGATTCCTTAGTCTGGGATGAGGCCCAGAAATCTGCATCTCTATCCTGCCCTCCCAGATGATTCTGATGCTGAGGCATTAGGAGGGTGGGCCAGAGGACACAAAATCTGCCAAGCAGGTCTAGAAGAGAGAAAAATTAAAAAGACGAAGGAAAGCAGAAATTGTTGATGGTTTCTGAAAATTCTAAACCATATGTTCTCAATCCTTTGAATCACAAGGAAAGCTTTTAAAACCACTGATGCCTGGCCCAGGTCTGGACAACTGCATCAGGTTCTATGGGGGTAGGATCTGGCAGTGGCAGGAATAAGAACCATGTACTGGGTGGCCTTTTAATTTCCCGATTGATGGTGTCTGGTAGAGGTAGCTAGAAGCAAGGGAGAACTAGTGAGTGCCCACATCTGGACAAAATAGCACTGTGCCCCAGCTGATGGGAGCCAAGAAGTCCCTTTAGAGTGCTATTTCTGCTCCTTGGTGTCACTGCCCAGTAAGGAAGTAATTAATTGATGAGAATTGTCCCAGATAATATTAGAGAAACCTACACATATTATCCTCCAGGAATTACAAAAATGAGGCCCCTTTGAATGGTCTGCAGGGAACGTGTCCAGTTTCTCTCTGTGCCTGAGGCAATCACATACCATGGGTACAATATAACCAAACCTCCATCACTGAGAAAAATCTGGAAGATGGGGCATCCACTTCTTTCTTTTCTATGGCTAATGATAAGAGGGAAACCATTTCTGAAAAGGAAGGAAGGGATGAAAAAGATTCTGAGTCAGGGAAAGGGAATCAAGACTAATGATAGAAAATGACAAGGAAGAGAAGGAAAAGGAAGGGGCAAAGAGGCAACCTAAAGGGCCACATTTTAGGTTCAAGCCTACCAGTGATGACCACCTTAGAACACGAAGAGGCTCAAAGGCAAAACACCAGAGAACAACAAAACAGTTATTTTGCCCAAAACAAAGGGATATATTATTATGTGGTGTTGATTCTAACTGAAGTCTATGAGACAGCTGTTAAATTGGCAGAGGCCAAGGGAAAGTGTGCCATCTTCTTGAAGGACGTTTAAGGAGAAAGGAGAGGAAGCTAAAACTTAAACTTGCACTTCCTTCCCACTTACACAGATTCTTCAGAAGACAAATGACTCCTCAGTTTATACAACAGAGAAATGTAGTTCCTTGCAAATGGACAGCAGCATAGTATAGGAACCTAATAAAATATAATAATGTGAATAAAAAAGGATAGCGTAATCCTTGGCAAAATATATAGCAATATGAAAATGTTTTGCAATAAATTGTTATAATAGTTAGCACTTTGAATTAGAATAGCAAATACTTCATTACAGAGTACTTACATTTTCCTTTTTATCTATCACATATCAAAACCAAATATGGGCTTGAGACTTTTATGGTACCTTCTGCCTAAGGATTACACCTTCATCATTGGAGAAATTTTTATCAGATTTATTTATTAAGCCTCCATCTGCAGTTGGATCTGTGCAATGCACAAAAATAAATAAATAAAACATCTTTAAAGCAGTCCTGCCCTCAAAGACCTTACACATCATGGTAAATATTCCTACTGAAACATGTAGAATGCTATTAAAACAGGTGATTCACTCCTGAAAAAGAAAAACATGCTCTGTGTGTAGAGGGAGAATACCTAAATCATTGTAGAACTTAAACTGGCTACCATTCTCTCGGTTTGCATTTCTCGAGCACTCAGTAAGCACAGGGCAGTGGGCTTCAGAAGGGAAAGAAACAGGTCTAAAAATTGGACTCTGCCCTAAATGAGTGCACAGTCTGGTTGGAGGGAGAGGAGGTAAACATACACAAAGAGATTAATAATTCCTAGGTGGCATTTTTTAAGTGGTCAGTGAGTGACCAGACCCTAAATGCTGAGGTAGTTTGGAGGAGGGTACAATCACCAAATCAGGGCTGTTTTGCAAAGCAAACTATGTACACTAGAAGAAAAGAAGACACATAATAATAACAAGCTCTTACATTTGTTTTATAGAGTCTGACCACACCCATTATCATATTTCATTCTTATACTAACCTGTTGAAATGAGTGTAATAGTGTCCATCTTACAGATGGGGACGCTGAGACTCAGAGAAGTTGAACAGCTTCCTGAGGCCACACAGATTTAAGTCTTAGAGCCAGGATTCAAGCTCAGTGCCAGGAGAAGTGTGCCCTTGAAGTCCAGAATGAACATCTTCAGAAGCAGCCGGCCACAGCAGGCTCTTATGAATGTCTCCTGGCTGAACCTAAAAGCAAGACAGACCCTCTTAGTTTATCTTGTTCAACTGTGTTCTTCATCTTATTTTGCAGACTCCAATTGGGACTGTCTAATGCTTACAATAGGATTTGCTGCTTTCTCCACTTGTCAGGTCCCTGGTTATTCATCGTCATTACCAGGCGTAGCAGCAGCAACAGAAATAGTGGAAAGACTACTTATTCAAATAAAATCTTGTGTGGAGGCCCAGTGCAGAAAATTGCATATGTTTTCCTGTTTCTGGACCTCTTGTTTTCTGGAATTAACATTTCTGAAAGAATACAGAAAGAGTTGCAAAGGGACATCAATTCAGTATTTCAACTGCTATAAAAATAAGCACACACATACAAGAAAGGGGTGGCTGCATTTTTACTTTGGTTGTTACAAACCTGAATACTCTGATTTACAGACTGACAGTGTAGGAAGGAATAAAATATTTCCATATTTCTCTCTAGCGGGAGGGGTTTACTCAGTTTCCTAGGTGTAAGCATTGTTAGACGAACAATATATTTTTTTCCCCATCATGCTTCTTTGGTCTTACATTTTTGGTTTACATCTGATTCTGGCAATAGGCTCTCTTTCAGTTTTAGCTTCTGGAGATGATGTATATTTTTGTCTTTTTCTATGTCTTCATTGTTATTTTAGTAGAAATATGGGAGATGATGCATCAGTGGCAACTAGCCAAGCACCATTTTAAACTGAAATCCAATGGAAATTTAATTTGATTGCACTACAAATGTTAACTTCATGAATGTTTTTTTCCTCCCATCAAGTACATCTCTCCTTCCCATTAGGCATATTTGGGTAGTACAAATGAGTGACTTGACTAGGAGCAGAAAAAGATTATTTCCATTCCAATTCTGAATATAACAGTTGTGAAGTCAGAGTCATGACCTGTGTGCCAATTTGCAATCCAATAAAAATTTTTAATGCTTGAATTATTAAGAGGGAACGAGGGATTGAGATTAGAATGGAGACATTTATAATGAGGTGGTGATTCCCAGCATAATAGAGTTACTCATTTTTGGACCATCCGACATGCATATTCCCTGCAGTTTTCATAGCTTGTAAATTGTTTGCTGCTGGGACTAATTTTGAGTTCTCTTTACTATTTCATTCTCATCTGAATCAGCAATCAGGACAGCTGTAGATAACAATGTATCATTTTTAAAAAGACTCAAGCGTAGCTCAGGTAAAGCTCAAGCTTTAGAGTCAGGCATACCTGGATTCAATTCTAATACTGACTTTTACTTGCATTGTGGAGCTGATGAAGCATCCTTGCCCACTGCAACAGAGGTGTTTAGGTTGACCAGATACCACATGTCCCAGCATCTGCTCCACTTGATTTCCTATGTTAGTTGTCTCATTCCTAAGCATCCTTTTCTTTGCTTTTAATTACAGAAGTAATACAGATTAATTTTTCATGTATTTAAGTACAGATAGGCAAAAAGGGAAAAATTAGTGCCAAGATGGCTGTCGTTAACCTGAGAATTTTTCTTTCTTTTTTTTTTTTTAAAGATTTTATTTATTTATTTGACAGAGACAGAGACAGCGAGAGCAGGAACACAAGCAGGGGGAGTGGGAGAGGGAGAAGCAGGCCTCCTGCTGAACCGGGAGCCCGATGTGGGACTCGATCCCAGGACCCCGGGATCATGACCTGAGCCGAAGGCAGTCGCTTAACCAACTGAGCCACCCAGGCGCCCCTGAGAATTTTTCTATACATATTTTAACTATACATGAATATGTTCTATATTGTACAAAAATGGATCCCACTGCACATACCTTACGTTGGCTTGTTTGGTTTTTTTCACTTAATATATTATGACCTCTATACCATGGAAATAAACAGATGACTACATGCATCATGGATCCATAATATTCCATTATGTGAACATATAACCACCTATTAGTTAGTTATTTTAGTTAAAACATATCTGGAAATTTCCAGGAAGCCTAAGATTTCTGGACCCAATTCCAATGTGTATATGCATATGGGGGTGGGTCCATACCAGCACTTCTCCCACACCAGCTGGGTGTCCTATAATTCACCTCATTTCTAACACTATCGACCAGGATCCCAAAAGTTAAGGGTTCAGTCTCTTAAGTCTGCCCAACCCCCACTTCAGACAGCAGTTACAGGTCCAGGTCACCACCTGTGCTTCTGACTTCTACTATAGATTAGAGATTCCAACAACCCCCTCCTCCCATTTTATTAATTTGCTAGAGCACCTCATAGAACTTAGAGAAACATTTTGCTTACTAGATCATCAATTTTTTATAAAAGGATTGTTAAAAAAATAAAACAAACAGAACAAAACAAAACATGACAACTGCTCAAAATGGAATCACTTATGCTAAGTCCCATGTCACCAGACTTATTACAGTTTTTACTCTCTCAGAAGTGGAATCTTAAACCAGTCAATCAGCAACCTCCCAATCAGCACTAGTTAGGTCTGACTGGTGAACCGCTGCCATCCCCTAAGAAGAAGTAACTTTGCAATAACTGACCCACTTTTTTGCCTCGTATAACCTCCTTGTTCCCACTGTTAAAACAGAACAGGACCAAAATGGAGTTACTTGTTCCCAAGACAACAAAAAAAGACTTAATTACAGTTTCAGCTATTCCCAGGTGGACTATAACCTTTAACCAGTCCCTCTGGAATTATCTGATCAACACCAGTGGGGTAATCTGCATGATAGACCCCACCCTTCCCCCAAAGGGAGGTCTCTTTGCCTGAAATAATCTTATGACTTTCTTGTCTTACCCACTTTCTGCCTTTAAAAATCTTCCATTTTGTACAGCTCCTCAGGGCTCCCTTTTATTTGCTAGATAGGATGCTGCCTAATTTATGAATCATTGAAGAAAGCCAATTAGATCTTTAAATTTACTCAGTTGAATTTTGTTTTTTAACACCACTCCCTTCTGAAAATAAAGGTCTTTCATTTTGTACAGCTCCTCAGAGCATCTTTCTATCTGCTAGATTGGATCCTCTGGCAACCAGCCCCCATCCTTAGGTGCTTTCCAAAAGTCACCTCATTAACATAGCAAAAGATATTTTTATGGCTCTCATCACTTAGGAAATTCCAAAGGTTATAGGAGCACTGAGCCAGAAAAAGGGATGAAGACCAAATATATATTTCTCATTATAAATCACAGTATCACTAAATCTCTACTGTACACTCATCCCCTTGGTCTTTGCCCATTCTCTAAGTGCCATAGCACCTAAAGGGCCTCTCTTATAACACTTAGACTATGTAAATACCTATTCCTTGCTTCTATACACCTATGTCTAGTTAGCTGACTTAAAAAAAAATTCCAATACCTAACTAGTTACCAACAGACACAGAGTGGGTTTCCTAACGTATTTGTTGAATTGAATTGAATAATACCATCGTGGTTAAGATCCTTCTACAAATAATTTGCTTGCACAAATTCCACCTTGCAGTGGAATGGCTGAATCACACATATACAAATACTAAAGTTTCTGATTTACAGAAAGTGTTCTTCCTGTCACAGGATTCACCATCCCAGATTTTAATTTTTTTTTTTTTTTTGCCTTTTTGCCTTTTATTCATGTTATCTTTCTGGAAATGAGAAAAGGTGGGGGAGAAAAAAGATGGATCTGAGAAAGGAAGCAGATAGCTTCCTTCAGTCCCATTCCCAACTCAACATCCAAAGTAAACATCAGGGCGCCTGGGTGGCTTAGTCGTTAAGCATCTGCCTTCGGCTCAGGTCATGATCTCAGGGTCCTGGGATCGAGTCCCGCATCGGGCTCCCTGCTCCTTGGGAGCCTGCTTCTCCCTCTGCCTCTCTCTCTCTCTGTCTCTAATGAATAAATAAATAAAATCTTAAAAAAAAAAAAGTAAACATCAACTCAATCCTATAATTTATCTATACTGGTCCTCAAAATCTCCAGCTTCATGAATCCCCCAGCACCTGAGTGTCCTTTAATTTTCACAATTGATAGAGTTCCATTAATGTTGTTTATAAATACATGCTGCTGCAATTTTATTACATCACTTTGTTCTCTCCATAGGGAAATTCCTAAACAACTCCTCATAATCTCAGAACTGGACAGAAATTTTGTTGTAAAATGATATAGAGTGAAAGTATTATAAAGTCCCACCCAGGCACTTGTGCCTGAGAGTCTCGTTTAGAGAAACGGTATTGCAGGGAATAAAATTGCAGTAGGGCTGAGAAATTTATGTTATTTTCTGTTTGTCATGACTGAGAATGAGCAAGTTGTCTCAGGTTGTTTAGGGACAAGAGGTTTCACCATGATAACCCTGAAGGCAGAAGCATTACTCTGCCTCGTAAGCCTGTGCCTCTTCCACTTTATGAAAACGGAAAATGTTGTGGTCTTGGCACACATTTGCCTGTCACACCAACTTGGGCCCGAAGAGATACAATCATATGTGGCAGCTCCTTCCAATCCGGAATCATACAGCACAGACCATATGATGAACCAGTAATTAGTTTGTGAATTCAGTTACCCCAGGCAGTTTAAATGCATATTTCAAGCTTTGATTACCCTTCCATCAGGGGTTTTTATTTTTCCTTCCCTTCAATTAAGCAAGCAACTATAGAAAAAGCAGGATTTTAAAAGCTTATCACACCTAGATAATTGCAATTAGACATGGCTTCAGAGATATGGTGTTGGTTCTCCACAGTAAGAATTATCTAGTATATAAAACAGGTAAATTAGAAGGCAGTTTTTAATATTATAAAAGAATTCACTATTTTGTGGAAATTGCATTATTGAGTGATGGGATAGTGGGAGACACTGAACTAGAACTCAGTATACCTGAACTATAAGATAAGGGAGTTCAATCTTTAAAATCCCTGTAAATTCAAATTATATGTGAAATATACTGTATAGCGGCTGGCACAGGTATCAGGCCAAATTGGGGGGGCCGTTAGTAATTTGGAAATTATAAGAATTTGAAATTCTAGAATTTGGGGAAAACAAGCATGGAAGATAGTTGATCACTATAAATGATTTAATTTGGCTTTCATAGAATTTTTCAAGGACAGATTGATAATATCAATGAAAACACTGATCAATATTTTGCTTTATTTTTTTTCAGTAAGATGTTGAAGAATTTTCCAAGAAACCTGGGAACACAGAATTCAAAAGAGTGCTTAACAACAGGGTAAGTTTGAGTTTCAAGCAGCCTTGGTGTTCACCCATTCCAGCTTCCTCAATTTATAATTGAAGAAACTGAAAACCATGTACCTAATCATGGGTTGTGTAAATTAATGAACAAAACTAAACCTAGAGACCAAATCTCACAGATGTCAGGCCAGTGTTCTTTCAACACACCTCAACATGCCCTTAGTCAATGAAAACAAAGTTTTACCTTTGATATAAGTCATATTTTAATTTTCACAGTCTTTATTGATGTCTTTGCTTCTTCATGGATTTGATTCAGTTGACCAAATGCACTTGGGCTGCATCTAACCATTTAATACCATGGCTTCATTGCATTACCTGCTTGTTAAGTCAATGCTGTTGCTGCTTATGCATCAGTAAAGATTTCTAAGTCAAGCAGAAAAGAACTACATTGGAGACATTCTATAAAAGAAGTTCAAACTTCAGTTGAGAAATACTAAGGTTCCTTTATGTTTTGAGTCTCCAGCAAGTATGTGACTTCTCTTTGACTCTAAACAGGGGACCATCCAGGGCTCAAAGCCCTCTGGGTCATAATAGGCTGCTCAGCAAGCATCTTTTGGTTTGAGCTGAAGTTTCTCTTTGGTGGAAGTGATGAGTTCGAGTTGCCAGTAGCAGAGATAATTGCTTCTTCCTCTGCTGGTAGGTTCCATTCTGATTAAATTCCTCGCAGTGTATGCTTGTTTGCTTTCAACTATGTAAGAATGTTACGAAAAGGAGAATTGAACTTATATAATTTCTCAAAGCAGAATTAGGCCAATGAATAGAAGTTACTGAAGAGGACCTTAGGCCATAATTAGAAAGAATTTTATAACATTTAAAGCTGTCCAAAAATGAAATGAACTATCTTGAAGTTTAATAAACTTGTTTTCATTGGAAATGTTTAAGCAGAGTCTGTAGGGACCACCTGTCTGAGATGTCATAGAGATGAAAAGAGAAATAACACATTAAATGAGAAATTGCACTTAACTTCCTAGCTCTAATATGCTAGAATTCGATGAGTTTTTCTGTTTTGAAAAGTGAGATATCAAAGCATCAACAAATATTTGTGAATCTCCTTTGGTAAGTCTAGCTATGGGAATAAAAGCAGTAGAAGACAGAGTTCTTTTCTGGACAGAATATTCATTAATGTTTAGGAGATAAGGATAATTCACTTAAAATTCTTAGATAATGACATAACTAAGATAAAGCACATGCATATGTCAAATTGATGATATCCGTACATTCTATAAGATCTGTGGAAGTAAGGAACAAAATTGATTGGAGAGGTTAGGTTGGGTTTTAGGATGGACCTTAAAGAATGGATAAAATTTAAATATAGGGAGAATTATCGTAGGGATAAAAGATGAGAAAGAGGGAGCATGAACTTCTATGCAGAAATTAGAATATGCATGCTCTAAGGGGAGGTTGGTGTAAGAGACTGAAGGCAGTAAGAAGATGTTTGCCGGAGTACATTTTTACTTCCTAATTTCCCATCACAAAACATGGTACATAAACAAATGATTACAAAAGAAAACATTCCTGAGCTACTTTGGCCCCTGCTATTTTTTTTTTTTTACCTGGTTAAGGAATAATTGACAAATACAGTTTTATTTATTTAAAATGTATAATGTGATGATATAGATATATCAAATCATACACACACACACACACACACCATGGAATGATTACTGAGATCAAGATAATTAACATATCCATCCTCCCTGCTATTTTGACACCAGAGTGTAAGTGCTGCCTCAGGCTTTAATATGCAGTGTAAATAACTGGATTTCTGCAGCCATCACAGCATCATACCCAATCTGGGGTTGGGACCCATCTCCTGAATTCTGTGTGATTTGAAAAGCAGTTTCTTGTCAATCAAACACCTCGTCCTTTGCTGAAATGGGGGTGCGTGGGGGCTGTCTACCTTTCTGGATGCAATAAATGGCACATCGAGAAACTCTCTTGTGTTTGCGTGCCATCCCTGTTTATGACGGTAACAAGCAACTGTTATCTTTGAAAGTAGGACAGAGAGGGAGAGGGGAAAGTAGGCACTATTATCCAGGCCCATTCACAATCACTGCAGTCCAAAGAGTAGAAAGGACATAGAGAAATTGGATGACTCTTACAGATGATGCTTTATAATGAATGGGAAACAGTTAGCAACCAAGATTGGCACAGGGAATGGAGCACTTGGCTTCACAACCTCCCCAGGATTTACTGAAGTTAGGAAGGAGTGTATGATGAAAATAGAGTAAATTGCAGAGCCATCTTTCGTGCTGCTTTAATTAAAAAGCCTTTCATCATTTCCAGCTTTAAACATCTCTTTTCTCAGTCTTAAAAGTAACTACTGAATCTTCTAGTGCTTTCACATTTGTAGTCAGGAAAATTTGGTTTTCATTTCCAGGCTGTACGAGCAAAGCATATTATATACTTTCCCTGGTAATTCAAATGCATATTTCTTCTCTCTCCACCGCATTCTAGAATAATGCATGTTATTTCAAGTATTCGATACCAACTACGATGTCAAATGCTTTGAAATAAAGGTTATAAGAAATGTAGGTGTCAGAGTAGCTCTGATATGCAATAAGTGGAATAAATATAAACAATAGTTGCATTCAGAGGCACTTAGGATGTTAGGTACTCAAGACAACTTAGAAGAAACTACTTTGATACCTTTAAAAGGGAGAGAAAATGTGACTGCAAGGCTATTTGCTATTTCTTCACTTGCCCTGCTCCTCCTGGTGCATTTGTGATTTGTGTGAACGAACCCCATTGCTCAGAATCCTCTCTTCTCTACTTTTCCTTGTCAAAATTCTACCCTATCTCAGGTCCAGCAGAACTCAAGTCCCCATCTCTATGATTTCTTTTTTTCTTTTTTAAAGATTTTATTTATTTATTTATTTGAGAGAGAGAGAAAGAGAGAGAGCACATGAGATGGGGGAGGGTCAGAGGGAGAAGCAGACTCCCTGCCGAGCAGGGAGCCCGATGCGGGACTGGATCCCGGGACTCCAGGATCATGACCTGAGCCGAAGGCAGTCGCTTAACCAACTGAGCCACCCAGGCGCCCTCTATGATTTCTAATCTCATTGCTTTTTAAAGAGAAGACCAAAATAGTTGACGTGAATGTAGTTTTGTGTCATAAATGTGGTTCAGTGTCACATAAAAGTCACATGATAAAGCCATTGTTATTAAGAAGAATTACAGTGGTAAATCTACAAAGATGATCACATTTCTTGAGTCTTAGGTACATTTATAGTTAAACATTCATCAGATAAAGTTATGGATGTTCATATAAAATAGCATTTATTCACACATGTATGGAATTTCTGTTACCTATTTACAATGTGGTTTTTTTTTACTATGATTTTGTCATTTTCCTTTCTGAAATTTGTCACATTTCAATCTTTCTGACTTATAGTCTTCCATAGATGGAAGGTTTCAGAAAACTTGAGCATCTAGTGTGTTGGGTTTGGGGGGCTTGTCCTCTGGAAGTGTATATGCCATTCTTTCATAAATGTTAAGCAGGTGCTATTAAGAGAAACCAGAGGCATCCTACTTGTTGGCTACTTCACCACTTATGAAGCTTGCCCTCTCCCTTTGGAGTTGCCCCTACATGCATTTTACCTTTTCCCTAATGCCCCCTCTTCTAGCTATGTTCCAGCCACATCAGCTCCTTGGGTAAAAAACCAAACATCAGAAAATATACCTCCAGAGGAACTTACGGTACGGTATAGTGGTCCCTAAAGCTGGCTGGCTGTCAGAATCTCACGATGAGTTCGGTTGCCTCACTTCTAAGAATCCTTGCTAGGATTAGAGATTTTCTACAGATGAGCTTTGCTGGGACATAGACACTGCTTGCCAGTACGGAAGTGGCCAATGTCAGACACTCATGTTCCCAGCCTCCCTCACTGCCACCTCGGCGCTGCCGAGTGCCACACCCACGCTAGACTCTGCGTTAGGGTTTTGGAGAGGCGAGTAAGAGAGGCCTATCTGGAGCAGCCCAGGTATCAGGGAGAGGCCCGGTGCTAATGCTGCAAGAATGTCTAGGGCAGCGTGGTGGTGCCGGCACTTCTGTGCTTCAGTTTGGGGTGTTTTGGCAGGCTCCCTCTGAGCTGCAGTGCTGTGAGTATACAGGGTAGTTTTTAAACTGTTTTTTGGGGTTAAAATCTACATGTCATACACCATTTTCAGCGTACAATCCAGTGATTTTTTGGGTAAGTTTACAGAGATGTGTGTGCGTCAGTCACCATAATCCAGTTTTTGAACATTTCCCCCCAAATCCCTTGTGTCTGCTTGTAGTTAATCCTGGTTCTAACCCCCAGCCATAGACAACTATTAATTTCCTTTCTCTCTGGACTATATAGATTTGCTTTTTTTTGGATATTTCATATAATGCAATCATGTAATATGTGGTTGTTGCCATCTGGCTTTTTTTCCCTAATGTTTGTTCATTAATGTTTGAAGTAATCCATGTTGTAACATATATCAGTACTTTTGTTCTTTTCACTAAGCGGTATTCCATTGCATGGAATGCATCTACTCCAGAGGCATTAAGAAGAAATTTATTTGAGAGAAACCTGGATAAAGGCAGCATTATTCATAGCAGCCTGAAAGTGAAAACAATCCAAATGTCCAATAACTGTTAGATGAATAACTTATTTAATAATTCATTGTACTTCTTTCTGCCCAATTCAGTTTTAGACTCTTGGACAAAGGGTGTCATGCCTTTCTTAGTGGGAAATAGAATCTTCTCGTGTTCATCTGGATTATCTAGGCATTATTATTTAAGAGATCCATTTATTCATATTGTCAGCCCCTCTCCCCCAGCAATAGTGAGGTAACTGATATATGGTCATCACTTTAAGAAACATTGGTCTAAGAAGATGCTAGAGCCAATAATGCAGTTGCTGTACTATCACATGCTCCCTTATCGGTTGTTGCTGTTTTACTTTTCCTTTCAAAATAATTCAGCGTGCTTTTATCTTGCGGATCTCTCTAAGTTCCCTTGAGATCTGAAGAGCTAAGATCTTTTTCTGAGTTCCTGGACCAGTGTCCCAAGTCGCTGTATTCTAAGTGCAGCCACCTGTCTTGTATGAACTTGCTGGGCTCTGAGCCTGGGCTTTGGCCAGCCTACTTCTTCATTCTGAGCATTCAGAACCTGAGATTCTTTCTCTTTTTCTCTCCTCTGACCTTGCTATTAATGTTGTTTGTTGGGCTATTTAATAAGCTCTCTACCTCCAGGTTCAGTCATCAGGAATTATCTTCCCCATTCTGAACTTGCTTCTAAGTTGTCAGGGGTCACATTTACCATATGGAACCAGCATGAAAGAAGAAACAGCCAAGATCTAGCCCAGAACTGAGCACCATGGTGAAGTCAACGTTTGGAAAATGGATCTAGCTTTCATGCTGGGCTCTTGGGGCACAACTACATGGGCAAAGCACCAAGTTCAAGAAAGCACTGTGCTCACGGTCCCTGTTTTAGCATTGGTTGGTGCTGCTGCTTTCAGCTAGGCATATCATTCAGCCAGGAATCAGACTGGCTGCTAGTGATATGTTTGGAAACTCTGTCCAAAGAAAGCAGAACTTTAAAAACCTGGGCTGACAAGAGGGGCAGAGTTCTAGACTGGCTGTGGTGAATATAGGCAGTGGGGCTTCCTGACATTAAAGTAGACTTTCCAGGGAGGCTCTGGTCCTAGGAAAGAGCCAGACTGGTAGAATAACCATTGAGAACTAATGATAAGAAAACCTGTAGAAGTAGCCAAAACCAGGTATGAGAGAGGGAGAGAGAGAGAACGTAAGAACCTATTGTAACCAGAGAGCCATATGGAATGGACAATTTTAGGTGATAAGCCATCAGATTTTGCAACTTGAAGCAGAACTTAATATCTTACTCTTTTATACGGGAGAATAAGGCTATTAAAATAATGTGCTGGGGCGCCTGGGTGGCTCAGTTGGTTAAGCGACTGCCTTCGGCTCAGGTCATGATCCTGGAGTCCCGGGATCGAGTCCCGCATCGGGCTCCCTGCTTGGCGGGGAGCCTGCTTCTCCCTCTGACCCTCCCCCATCTCGTGCTCTCTCTCTCTGTCTCATTCTCTCTCTCTCAAATAAATAAATAAAATCTTAAAAAATAATAATAATAAAAAATAAAATAAAATAAAATAATGTGCTAACTCAATCAAAACTGGCCTAGAAACTGGAAAATCCAAAAACATAATTAGGGGGCATATTTCTGTTGGATAACCAAGGTTATGCTGCTCAGAACAAACCCCAAGATTTCAGTAGCTTAAAATAGCAAAGATTCATTTATAATTCGCATTACATATCCACTGCATATTGGAGGGAGGCTGGTGACCTTGCTGTCTCAGGAACCAAGGCTAGTAGAGCAAGTCCCTGTTGCAGAGGGAAGGGAGACTCCCGGAAGGTCTTGAATCAGCAATTAATGGCCCAGCCTATGTATACATGTATACATGACTCTACTGTTTATGACTTATTGGCCAGGGCTAGTTACTTGACCTCACCCAAGGAATCCAGAACTTACTCAGAAGGTATAGAACCAGAAATACTTGATAACATTATTGACTATCTCCATCCTTCATTTTTTGAAGTTATTTGTAGATTTTAAAAAAGGATGAATATAAAACAAGATTTCAAATACAGCACAGGTGTAGAGTTTTATAATGCATCTTTTCTTACAGTCATGTCAGTGGAACTGTGTATAATCTCATTGCACAGTGGTGTCCAGTGTCTTCATTTGAGGTGCTCGTAGCCCTGTCCTCCCATCCCTCGTTGTTGGGCTCTGGTCTATTTGCAAAGATGCAATGACAACTACTGACAACTACTTCATTTCCTGATCTCACCAACTCACATTTGGATCCTAGAACATGGCTCCCCTTTTGTTCTTCCTGTCCCCTCTTTCCTTTGCTGTCCCCTCCTCACCTCTAATCACCAACTTATAAATACCTCATCAACTATCCTTTTTTTTTTTCTGGATTTCATCATTAGAATATTTTTTCCTGCAAAATAAAAATTCAGCTCTATTTAATCATAATTAATCTACCTAGGCTCCAGCCAGGCTGGACACCACATTTAACCTTGTTTATAGTTTGTGGTTATGTAGTGCACAAAACATGGGAAGCCCAGAATTAAAAGAAGAAATTTTTACTTGGAAATTCTCCAGGTTATTACGCAGATAGAAGTGTCTTAAAATCGTTCTATTTTAAAGAAGAATTTGAGAGAACATATTAATACCAAAATAATACAAACAAAAGTGCATATTTTGTTTTAAAAAATCACCATTATGGTCTACCTTATTTATCTTAATTATCTGACTTGCTACAAAGCTTTCCAATTGGATATAAAATTTTAGTCCCTCATATAACTAAAAAAGATAGGAAAATAAACCAAAAATTTGATAGATCCAGGGGCTGTTTGCAGTCTGAATGTCAAGTTAAATAGAATATTACTCACTTAGGTCCTGTAACCTTAAATTTTCATGAGACTAGAAATATGCAAATGAGCCACTGCATTTCGCAGATAAAAAACCTGGGGGAAAATATGCAGCACTAAGCAATGTTTAGAAACAAACAAGATAAAAGAGAGACTTTTGCACATTTTATGAATTAAAAACATATTTATGCCCAGTAAGTATATATTTTGTTAAAGGTGAATTCTTGTCACCTTCAGTTTCATAAAGAAGCAAGGGTAAATTTATTTACCCTTTATTTACCCCATAGAAGATTTGTTTTCTCCCATATTTTTGTGTGTCAGGCGCACACAAAATGAGGAAGATGCTCTTGGTCTGCTATCATAAGTTATACAATGTGAATGAGCTGGTTTGAGATTTTTAAACATCAAAGAAAGAGTGACATGAATTAAAATGTTTCTAACATTATGTCACATTTCAGCTATGTGTTTTGTGTTTTCTTCTGCTTTGAATGAAGCTAATTTAGAGGAAAAAATGTGTTTTTCATTCATGGGGTAGTAATCAATGGCATGCTTTCTATTACTACACAATTATATCATCAACTGATAATAATTATGTAAAGTAGCTAATTATTTTCCTGATTACTTCAGAATAAGCATTATAGGAAACTGCACCCACTCCCTTAAAATGCATAAAAGTCTAATTTTATAAACTATCAGCAAAGCTATTTTTTTTTTCTCTCAACTCTGGGAAGTACACCTGTTTGTCTTTGCCCTCTGAGTATCTATGTTAACTTGGTCCTTCCCCATTCTTCACATTGACGGGGCAAGAGAGAAAGCCAGTGGGGCTGCAGGGGAGCTAAATAAGAGGTGTATACTGGGAAACTAATTAAATTTGATTTATTTCTTTTGGCAGTACTTGGCATTTCTCTTTCCATGTTTTATTTAAGACTTGATTGCTTAAATAGCAATAAATAAGCAACTCAACAGAGCCTGGCTGATAATTATATTGAATTTCATCTATTTATCAGCAATTGGACACATGATCTCTCTGGTACAATGAACAATCACCTAATTTTTTATGTCATTTAAATTTACTTCAGGTACCAGACTTACGGGATTTATGTTTTTCAGATCAGAGAAACAAAAATTGTTCTTCTCTTCCTTCAAATTATAGTTTTAATCCCATCTTCTCAATTAAGCTTTCAGTGATTATTTCATCCTGATGAGAATTTTTTTTCTCTACCTTAAAGTCAATACCAAGTTTATAGTTTTCTTTTTTTAATTCCAGTATAGTTAACATACAGTGTTACATTTGTTTCAGGTGTATAATATAGTGATTCAGCACTTCCATACATCACCCAGTGCTCACCAAGACAAGTGCCTTTCTTAATCCCCAGCACCTATTTCACCCATCCTCCCACCCACCTCCCTTCTGGTAACCCTCAATTTGTTCTCTATAGTTAAGAATTTCTTGGGCACCTAGGTGGCTCATTGGTTAAGTGTCCAACTCTTGATTTCAGCTCAGGTTGTGATCTCAGGATCATGAGATTGAATCCCATGTTTGGCTCCACATGGCTGGGCATGGAGCCTGCTTAAGATTCTCTCTCTCCCTCTGCCCCTCCCTGCTTGCACTTTCTGAATGAATGAATGAATGAATGAATGAATGAATGAATTTCTTGTTTTGCCTCTCTCTCACTCTCTTTTTTTTTCCCTTTGTCATTTGTTTAGTTTCTTAAATTCCACTTATGAGTGAAATCATATGGTATCTGTCTGTGACTGACACATTTCACTTAGCATTTTACTCTCTAGCTCCATCTATGTCATTGCTATAGTTTTCTTATAACACATGTCACACATAGGTTAATATGGCTGCTACTTGAGAAACACTTGGACATTATTCATGGAGTAAAAGTAAGTCCTTGCCCAAGGAATTCTTGTTAATAGTTATGTGGTAACCAGCCTTAATTCTCTTATACACAAATAGGAATGATACCATCCCAGATTCTTATGGCATCCAAACTTGACAAGGTATGTAACAGATTTTCCAAAACCATGGATGTTGGTGCAGAAGTTGTAGTTGTGTCTTTAGAAGTGGAAATATCATCCTACTAAACCTGCATCCTCCAAGAGGATTGATTTTCAACAACTTTGTTTAGTGAATAAATGAAGAATGTATGAATGAGTTAACTGATTAATTCATCAATAGAAACAATTTTAAAAAGTTCCTAAGGAGGGGTCCAGAGGGGAAACCAGTGACTAAAATAGTAGGAGAGGGACATAGAAGAGCAAAGAGTGGGAACAAGTAGGGCCCTGATCCCCATTTGAGAACACACCAATGCTCTTCCCTTCTTCTGGCCTGGTTGCCTTTCTTCAAGTGCTATAGGAATCTCTACCAAGTATCATGATTATCACCTCTGCTAACAGCTGGTGAATTTTTACAACGGATTTTTTCATTCAACTCTGAAGATATTTAACAAATCAATGAAGTGGGTACTATTAGTATCTGTTTCACAGATGAGGAAACTTAGTGTTAGAGTAATAACTTGCTAAGGGTTGTAGAGTAGTAGAGCCAGGATTTCAGTCCCCAACAATCTGATTCCAGCACCTGCACATGAGCACTATGCTTTGTTGTCTCCCCATAAACCACTAAGACAAATATTTGTTTTATTGCACAATGTATAAGCCTCTCCACACTGTATTGGGATATTTTTATTTGTTTTTGAACACATCATTATCTGATGGAGATCTGTAAGTTGCTAGTGAGTCTCTGGCTCAAGATTGGTGATCTTAGTTGCTCTGCTTCATCATAAGATGACCCAGAAGGGCTCTAAGGAGGGATGATGGGTGAGGTTGTGTCTCCACCTTTCTTTTTTTTTTCTAAAGATTTTATTTATTTATTTGAGAGAGAGAGAATGAGAGACAGAGAGCATGAGAGGGAAGAGGGTCAGAGGGAGAAGCAGACTCCCTACCGAGCAGGGAGCCCGATGCGGGACTTGATCCTGGGACTCCAGGATCATGACCTGAGCTGAAGGCAGTCGCTTACCCAACTGAGCCACCCAGGCGCCCGTGTCTCCACCTTTCATAAGGCAGTGGGGTATGAGACTATGCCTCTACGACTCCCCAGTGCAAACTAGCAGTCCTTGCTTCTTATGATGACCTGATGCCAATCCCACATAAGAGATGTTGCAAACTTTTTCACTATTTTCTAAGCCACTGAGGCCAACAGCTGTGTGATTAGCATTGCCTCCAGCCTGGAAGAGTTCTTCATCTGGCCACTGACAGAGCTCTGCCATCCTGCCCTGACCTGCTGAGTACTTGGAGGCTCACCTGAGTTCTTGAGAATATCACCTATGACAACAGAAAGATCTGGCTTCGAATCCTTAATTTGCCTCTTATTTGTGGGGTAACTTTTTGTTAAATATTCAATTCCTCTAAACCTCAATTTCCTCATCTATAGAATGGGGATGATACTAAATCTTACCTCTGAGTGCTATTAAATGGATTCAGTTTGATAGTTTATGTAAAGCATTGGCACGCAGAACAAGCTCAGTGAGCTGGAAGTGATGACCTAGAGCATGGACACACCTTGTAGTTTTCCTTTGCTACTAGAACTCAGCCTATACCTACCTATTCTCCCTCCCAGCCCCCAGCTATAGGATCGGTTGCTTTATATTAGAAATAGGTTTAAATGACCAAAAAGCCCTGCTTCCTGCAGGATCACCTCCCATGTCCTGCTTTTCCCCTTTAGTTCCCTGGTTTCTGCCCAATCCTGCAGGACGACCTAGACTCCCTGGGGCCACCTTCCCTGGTCAGGGTCATTCGGCTCCTCCTGGCCCCAGTTCTAACAAAGAGGAACAGCTGACCTGTGTCATTTAGTTTAATTGCTGACAGAAATCCTATTACCCTACTGCCACTTTCCATTGTGGTTGCTAGATGCAGGCACACAGCTCTGCACTCATGGTTAACATGGGGGTTGAGCAACCACCTTCACTCATCAATGGGGAGTTCAGGTGAAGAAATAAACCTTTCTATGCATGATGTGTACACTCAGGGCCGGACTTCAGACATGTTTGTTTTTGTTTTTGTTTTCATTTCTCTCTGGCAGTCACTGTCTTCTATCTCATTCACTGTGACCTGAAAGGCACCTTTGGCATAGGAACTACTCCTGGCAACACAGCTGGTTATCCTGTATTCTGCATCAGGGGTATAAAATAATGAGACCCTTCTAAGAGTCAACTCTTTTTTTAAAAAAAGATTTTATTTATTTATCTGACAGAGAGAGAGAGAAAGAGAGAGCACAAGCAGGGGGAGAGGCAGTGGGAGAGGGAGAAGCACGCTCTCCGCTGAGCAGGAAGCCCAGTGCAGGGCTCCATTCCAGGACCCTGGGATCATTCCCTGAGCCGAAGGCAGATGCTTAACCAACTAAGCCACCCAGGTACCCCTAAGAGTAAACTCTTAAAACCAAGTTTATTTCGGTAATAAAATAGATAATGTCCTTGATTGAATAGTGACTAAGTAGCAGAAACTTATATCAAAAATATACCACGTAAAAGGGTGAAAAAGAAATGAGCACTTTGAAAAGTATCTTGAGATTGCATTAGTTTAGGAAAATAAACCTGATAGAGTTCAGGCATCACACCAAGATCAAATATAGCCTCTTCTCAAAGGCACAGATTGGTAAATCAGTTCCCTCACCTCACTCTCACTAATACCCTTCTGACCCTGTAGGACATCACTTTCTAAAGCACAGTGACACCCAAGAGCACACATATCCTGCCCCGTTGGCAAGACTGGCCACTTACACAGTCTATCAAATGTCTAAGCACAGAGGCCAAACAAGACCCTTGGGCCTTGTTTACGGGTGCTTAGGATTAAACCCCAGTGCAAATAGACACTACCACTTATTTCAGTAAAGTGAAACTGGCCCTGTGAATGAGTGAGGTTTACTGTGGGCCTCTGTGAAGGCTGTATGTGTTTTCACAGAAATCCTCATGATGAACATGAAAATGACAACAGTGATCACTAACATTTATTGCCCCTTGCTTCTGTGATAGACATAGTTCTAAAAGTATTACTGCACTGCCTAGGGTAATACTCACAACCTCTCTTTAAGACAGGTACTATTAGTAACTCCCAATTACAGAGTGGTAGCCAAGGCCACCAGAATGTTATGGTCCTGTGTACTTTTCTCTGTCTTCTTTTCCAAGGCCTGCCTTTGTAGAAATAATATTAATTTTTACACTTGAAATACCAGAAATAACATACAGAAAAGAAGATTTTTCCAATGATGCCTTGACATCCTATAAAAATTCAGATCCATACGTCTTCATGCTTCTATTTACATTCCCAAATGTACCATATTAATAAGATTTTCCATGCATTCAGAGGAGCGTCCATCATCTATCTCCAACTATGTGATTAATAATGATAAAGTGGTATAAAGAGGGGAAATTCCATAATTTCTGGAAGGGTTATAGTGTAGCTATCTGAAGGACTTAGAAATGTGTTTTCACAGGAGGTTTGGTAAGATAGAGTCAGAGATTTGCTCTGTTTCGGTACCTAAACTTCATATCATGTATTCATACCAAAGATAAAAATATTAGAAACTGGAAGTTCTGAAGTCTCTAGATCTTTGGCAGTGTAATCCAACAGTAAATTACATTGGCCTTTATTTAAAGTGTGATTAGGTGGAGACTTGACTCTACACTCCTTACCACCTGATGGCTTTGAGTAAGCCCTTATTCTCCCTAATTCTCAAGTTCCCCATTGTAAAATTGGTAACACCTACATAACATATTTCAATGTGATAACATAAATAATAGTCTTAAAACAAGGCTCAGCGTATAGTACTCACTATAACCATAGTCACCTAAACATAGTCATTAATTTAACCAGAGTTATTACGCTTCATATTTACAATATACCCTAATACAATTTATTTGTTTTCTGTTTTCTAGAATTGGTGTATGTATGCACAAATTCCTGGTTTAACCAGATAAAAATTTATTGTATGTTTTTTTGTTGTATTATTTAACATAATTTTAAAATATCTGAGGTGTTTTTCTGCCTTAGTACGTTCAGTGTATAGCTTAATTTGTTTTTTATCATTGAGTATTCTCACAGGACTCTAGGGACATTCATTTGAGCTTCATTTTTCATTGTTATACACTGGAAAAGGAGATCATGGATACATAAAATTAAGTTTGAATATTTCCAATCTAATACAAAATTATTGAATTTTACTTCTAGTTAAAACCTCAAAATGGACTTTTTCTCATTTGAACTAATTCAGCAGGTATTTAAGGAATTCTTCATATGTCTAAAGGCCATGCTGGTGCAATAATTGGTAAGAACAATAATAAATATTATACCTAATTTCTGCCTGGATGAATTCTGACTTTGGGTTGATAGTTTTCCCATTAATTAGTAAGGAAAGTGTACATTCACAACAAACCATTGAGTTGGAAGGGAAAAATTACCTCATTCCTTATCAACATGTTAGTGTCCATGACTTAAGAATCCCCACAGATAGTTATCTCTATAGGCCAAGGGAAATAGTTGGTTGTAGAAGTGATCCTCAAGCTTGTGCATCAGAATCACCTGGAGGGCTTGTTAAGAAACATATTTCTGGAACTTCTCTCCAGATTTCTAATTCTGTAGGCTAGGGTGAGACTTTGTAATGCTGGCCTGGTGATCACATTTTGAGAGTATCAATATTCTCTGAAGAGATGAAATGTTCTCAACTCTGCAGGGTGTATCTTTCACAAGCAATATCCCTTATCAACCACATGAGTTTCCATTTTTAATCATAGTTTTTTTTTCTTTTCCTACTAAATCTGAGCATTCCCCAAGACTCATTCTTTATACCTTTTTATTTTCCTTCTTTATTGCAGAGCATCCTCCAGTCTTCCTTGTTTATTCTATGCAATTGACACTCAAGTATCTACTTCTCATTCCCTTATATCCCTTGAGATCTAGGTCCAGAATGCCATATGTTTTTATTCAACAAGAATTTGTGGAACAAATGGATCAATAAATGAATAAATAGATGGATGAGTACATATGCAATGCCTCACGAGCTAACTAAAGAACCAGAATGCTTCAACTTGAAGTTCTCTTGGCTCTAAATCCCTGTTGTTGATCCAAATTAACTGTAGAAAGATATACTTTATAATTCTCTTTGATATGTAATGGAAATATGGATAAGGGAAAAGAGGCAGGCAAGAGTAAAGCTGAGCTGCAGTTGCTATAATTGTATAGAAGATTTGGGAAACAAGCAGCCTGTGACATTGAGTAATTGTCACAATAGGATATGGGTGAGCTGTGATTTGTCTCTATGCCTTTTCCTAAGTTACCTTGACTCCCAATAGCAGCTACAGTTTATGTGAACCACTTACCATAAAACATGCTTTTTCTACATTCTGCTTCTTCTGGAGGAATTACAGAGATTAGTGTCTTTGTAAAAAATTTAAAAGATAGTTTGATAGTTCGTCTGATAGTTCGTCTCACATACCCATTAAGTTTTCCTCTTTAAATCTCTCCTTTGTGCCTCAGAGTTATATTAACTTATCTGGCCTCAGTCATAATCTAGTTCTTAGGGTCCTTGATTGTTTTGATATTCCAAAGAACATTACTGGGTTTACTATACTGATGACGCCATGCAATTATGAACCAAGTGAGTAGTAACTGATATATATGTTAGATTTCCTACTAGACACATGTGTCTTGGGAGTAGGAGAAAAATAGCCAGAAATACTCAAAGTACTGCCTTATCACGGAAATTTGTGGAGGTCTTGTGGTCTCACATCATCCTATGCTATCATTCTAAGGTAAAGGATGGGACACTATTCCACTTTCAGTTATGGATGAAACCCCACACTCTGGGTTACAAGATCTACCTTGCTAAGCAGCCAATAAAGCCCAGATAACACAATAAAGAAGTGTGGGGGCATTAGAACTCCATGGAATAAAACTTAACCAATGAGAAATGGGGAATCAGAAAGAGCTGAGCAGGTAAACTCTTCCTCTTTTCTCTCTAATGTGACCTCTCAGAGATGTGATTTCTCTTTATAGCACTGCCAGAGAAGATACACATGTTAAATTAAGAGGCCAACTGAGAACCCAACTAGTCTTTCTTATTCAGAGTTCATCACGAGGCAGTAGCCAGTGCTATAATGCATCACACTGAAATGAACTGTGTCTTCCCTGACCTCAATTTCCTTTTCACCAACCACCCCCACCCCAGTCCTGAACTGGCATCTTCTAAATAAATTGTTAGCACTTTAATCTTTGCTCAGTTTTTACATTCTAGAGGACTGCGCTGATAATACTAATCATGTAGGGTGTATTCCAGAAATATAAGGATGGTTTGACATAAGCACATTTATCAAATTTACTGAATTAATGCATAAAAAAGAAAATCATATGATTATCTCAAGAAAATAATTTTATGAAGTTCAATACCTATTTATGTTTTTTTAATTATGAGACTTTTAGAAAATGATAATAATTCCTTAACTTGGTAAATAATTATATGTAAAATCTAGAGCAAACATCATACTTAGAAGAGAAACTGCACATCCACTAAAATCAGGAAAAAGGTAATGATGCTCACTATATGGACTATCATTGCTAGCATTTAACATTGTACAAAAGGTTGGGATCATAAAACCAGGGACACCTGCGTGGTTCAGTCGATTGAGCATCCAACTCTTGGTTTTGACTCAGGTCATGACCTCAGAGTCAGAAGACTGGGCCTTGTGTCAGGCTCCACACTCAGTGGGGAGTCTGCTCAAGATTCTCTCTCTCCCTCCCCCCACTTGCACTTTCTCTCTTTAAAATACAAATAAATATATCTTTAAAAATGAAATAACATAAAACAGAAAAACAAAAAAGGAAAGAGAAAGAGACAACAAGAGAAACAAGAGTATAGGAAAGAGCAAAATTATCATTATTTGTCAATGGTATAATCATTTGCAGAGAGGAATTAGACATACCATCAGACCTAACAAAATTGTTCTCCAAGTTTGTCAATACAAACTTAACTTATAAACATAGTATTCTCTACTCTAAAAACTATCACAGAAAAAAATAAACATATAGTAATTGACTTAATGCATGAGATCATTCCAGTAAAAACTGATAAATATAAAAAGAAGATATGAATAAATGGAGGATTATACCATGTTAATGGATGAGATGACAATCTTCTAAAGTTCTCAGTTTACCCCTCAATCAAATTATAACTCAAATGCAATTGTAATTAATATTCTAGCTGGATATTGTGAGAAATTTGAAAATTTTTTTAAAGATTTTATTTATTTATTTGAGACAGAGAGAATGAGAGAGACAGAGAGCACATGAGAGGGGGGAGGGTCAGAGGGAGAAGCAGGCTCCCTGCCGAGCAGGGAGCCCGATGTGGGACTCGATCCAGGGACTCCAGGATCATGACCTGAGCCGAAGGCAGTCGCTTAACCAACTGAGCCACCCAGGCGCCCGAGAAATTTGAAATTTTTATTCTAAAATTTATATGGAAAAATATAAGATTTAAAAGTAGCAAAGGAAGAAAACTAATGCTACTGCATATTAAGACATATTATAAAGTTATAATAACAGTGACCAAATGCTATTTATCCAAGAACAGGCAAACAGAACCATAGAAGAGAATAAAGAATCCAGAAATTGACCCGGGTGAATTTAGAAATGGGATGTGATAATGTTGGCATCACAAATCCATAGAGAATAGGCAGATTATTTAGTAGATGGGTTTAGAAAACCACCTCACAGAACATAACATACATAAAATATCTAAATGTAAAAGTAAAATTAATAGAAAAAATATTGGATGTAGGGGTGAGAAATGTCTTCATAACAATAACAAAACTAGGAGGTAAAATTTTATGCTTCTACTAACATATTACAACTATAGACAAAATTAATAGAAATATGCAGACTGGAAGCAGGTATTTACAGTTTCTAAAACTGACAGAAGAGTGTTATCTAGAACCATACTGTCTAATACATAGTCACTAGCCATATATGGCTATTTAAAAATTTGGATTTAAATCAATTAAATAGCATTACATTTCCTTAGTTGCACTAACCACATTTTAAGTGCTCCCTAGCCACATGAGCCTAGTGGCTACTGTATTTAACAGTACAGTGGTAGAACATATCCATTATCATAGAAAGTTCTGTTGAACAGAATAATCTAGAATATACCAAAAACTCCTGCAAATCAGTAAGAGGCTAGAAATTCAAAACAAGCAGTTCATAGATGGAGGATTCTACCTAGCTAGCAGGATTTGAATATATGCTCAATCTCAGTGGAAATTGGGGGGGAGAAGAAAATTACAACAAGATATCAGTTTAGAGCCAAAAGATTAATAGAAATTTTAAAGTGGGATAACAGCAAATTTGGGTGAAAATGTGAAGAAGTAAAGACCTTCGTGCAGTGTTGGTGAAAGTGTAAACTAGCCCAACTTTTGCCAAAAGCAGTTAGCAACACTAAGTGAAATTAAGAATATCTGTGTCCCGGCACTCATATACCTGGTTGTAGATACTAGAGAAATTCTTATGCAGGCTGATGAGATATAAATAGTCATGGTCCCAGGAAAAAAAAAAAAAAAACTAATACAATGAGATGGAGAGGTTAACCTGCAGACATTGAATCTTGAATTCAAATAGTCATGGTCCTGGATGCTCCATCCCTTAACTGGTTCAGCAGCTCTGAGTACTATAATAAAGAGTGAAATTCAAATGCTGGACTCTAGAAGTTCTGCCTCTCCTACAAGACATTACTCTTAGATGTTACTTACCCTCTACTCCATAAATATATAGAATATTACGGAGGTGGACCTCTCTCTGGAACAGTGGCCATGTTACATAAAGACCACCTGTGCAAGACCAAGATGTGGGGCATTGAGAGCCCAAGGGATTGTGTACTTTCTAGTTCTATACTTATAAGGGTTGCCAGATGAACTTCATATTATATCTGCACTGCATGGTGCTGTGTGTGGATGTGAGTCCTTATAATGAACTAGGTCTGTATGGAGATCTATGGAAAGATATTTGTTTTCTTTCAAGGTGGTAGAAGCAGTATCAGTGCCTATTCCTAGGGAATAAGGACAATGAGGTAGATCTATAATATATCCTCTTTGCTGCAGTCGGAAGCAGAAAAACTATCCTTACTGTTCATCCATAAGTCTTAAAAATAGTATTGAATCAAAAAAGAAAGCAAAACAAGTTACATAGCTTATAGAATTTACATACATTAAACCTATATAGAGAGCACTGCATATTTTATAAGGATACATGCATATTAAAAAAACATATATCAAACCATTTGGAGTAAGTAGAGTAGGAAAACCAGAGTATGGTGTAGAGATGAAAAAGAAAAATAAAAAATTTCAAAAAAGAGAACTTACGCTATGATTCTAATGACGTGATACCATGAGGAGTATGAAAGACTCAGCTGCTTATTCATGAAGTATCCAAAAGATATGGGCGTAGAAATAATTATTTTTATAGTGACTTAATAATAATTAGGAAATAAACCAAGTGAATGATATAAGGCTTAATCAAAGAAAATTCTGAGGTTCTAATCTTGTGAGTTTTAAAGTAACTGGGGAAAGAGTTGGCACTCTTTACAATGATAGAGAAATTGGCTTGCTGAGATGATTTGAGTGCAAAAGATCATTGTTTTATACATACTGCATTTGGGGTACTGGTACAACACCTTGAGGGAAATAAAAACACAATATGTATTTTTAAAAGTATACTTTTGAAACTAGGCAAATGGAGAACTTCATAAACTCTAGATTGTTGAATTTGTTGTTCTGCTGATAAAGATGACTATAAAAAGAAAATGAACTAAAATAAAATGACTTCTAGATAAAAAGCAAAAGTAGGAGTACAGATGAAAAGGAAGTTGAGTGAGATACTCAATAGTTAAAGGATATTAAAACAGGAATGTGAAACTATATAGCTTCCAAAGTAAGTCATATATACATTATATGTGTTACATATATACATATAACATGTCTTCTCAATTCCATGTGATGAAGCAAAACAACCTTCTAAATATTATGGTTCCTATGCAATAATGTTTTCTAGGTAAATTGTTTCTTAAAGTCTCTAGGATGATGGATCTTTTAGCCTGTGATGCAATGTACTCTTAGGGTTGTCCCTTTGCTCCTCACATTTAGGGAGAAATACAGGGCTAGACTTTGGCTATGCACAGCCTCTTCTGAGATCTACAACATTAAGACAAGGCTATAGACATTATTTAAGCCCATTTCCCAATGTCCAGCATGCATTTATCTTACCAGATTAAGGTGGGATCTTCTTCTACCACATTCCTGGTTTGCTGATACTAAATCGGAGCCACCACCACCACTCTGCACTGCTACTAGGATTCTTGCTCTTTCCTCCTCTTTCTGAAGAATTCTATTTATGCACAATCGCTTTCAGGATATAATGTGCCATCAAAAGTCTCTTGTTCTGTTTTTCTGAATAAATTTAGGGAAAGTATATCAATGTGTATTGGCAACATCAAAAGCAGAACTCAGATGTTTAAGGATAGTCACCAAGTACTTTGTTATAATTTTGGATCCATAGTGAAGATATGGATATATGGGTAGGGGGATGATCAAAGTATCTTCTAGCTTTTTCCAGGCCAGCAAATATACTCTTTTTCTGTCCCCCCAAATCAGGTGAATATTGGCATTTATATTCAGCAAACCAACTTTAACAGTCTTGAACTTTCAGGAAGTTCTTGAATTCTTTCATTACTATTATTTTAAGATTTGCGATATGTTATTGTCAGCTTTTTTTTTAAAAAATTATGCATTTTATATATATGCACTTCTACAGAAAGTTGAGAGAATCAACTAGAATCTGTATTAGAAAAAGTAGTCCTTGACCTTAGTAGAGATGCCAATTTTGGAATCATCAGCACAGAGAGAGTACTTTCAGTATTGTGGTATACAGAATTCTAAGATTATCCCCTTGATTATCCTATGTGGGCCTGCCTTAATCAGTTGAGCCCTTTTATAAGAAAAGTCTATAGATTAGAGACTCTCTAATCTTAGAAGATTTCCTGCTGGCTCCAAAGTGCTATGAGTCCTGTAGCCCCAAGAAAATGGATCCTGTCAACAAACTGAGAGAGAATGGCACCTGGAAGAGAATGCCGTGAGTCAGATGAGAACACAGCCCTGGCTGACAATTTGATCTTAACTTTGTGAGACCCTAGGCAGATGACCCATCTGTACTGTGCCCAAAATCTTGATCAGTGGAAACCATGATAATAAATGGGGGTTGTTTTAAGCTGCTAAGTTTGTGGTAATTTGTTACACAGCAATAGAAAACTAATACAAGCATCATGGATGGGTCACCTACCTGAGGGGGCCAGTAGGCAGGAAGACAGGAACAGAAGACTACACCTCAGAAGAATACTCACGTTTAGAAGAGGAGGCATACTCATCACAGTTGGTGTCATCTTTGTAAAAGAAGATCAAGGACAAAGTCATAGATTTTAAGGAGGAAAGAGACAAAAGAAGAAGGGCGGTCAAGATCAAAACGCCACAGAGATATCAAGATGAATGCAAACTAGAGCTGACAAGGGTATTGCAAGGTCATTGATATTGCACAGAGGCCCAAGGCTTTAGTTACAATTTCTAGTCAAAAAGAATCATGCAAACAGTGGCTTGGAGTACAGAATAACAATCAAACTCACAAGACAAAAGAAGGCTATGCCTCGAGCCAACTTACTCCGTTGTCAGACCATAATGAACAAAGTATGAGCAACTCAACATGACTCAAAAGTACAATTTCCAATGTCTAAAAATCCTCCCACGCTCAGGACATGGGCATGAGAGAAAAGGCTGAAATAGCTGTGGATTGCCTTATTCTAGGAAGATGTAAATTCTTGGGTCTTTGCAGCTTTTCTACCATGCTAGTCATATACTTTACTCAAAGGCATCCTATTACCACATAGTCTCTAGGGCAGCTGGATATCATCAATACCAGTTGCTGATTACTCACTAAACCATGCTGACAATGAGGTAAAGGTGCCATTGCATAATAACCTTGATTATGTTCTCATTTATTTTAAGTCTGTTATATTCCTGTGAAATCTTTGAGTTAATGTTGCAGAAAAGATATGTTTGAGGGAAAATCCTCAGCCTGGAGGAAATGTCACATACCAGCCTTTCTGCCATTCCAAACAGAGGAGACACTCGTTGTCATAACTTAGTGCCTGAATGCTTTCTCTAAAATCTGTACTCTACCCGTACCCCAGTACATTTTTCCATTGTTGTTTATACATCACCAGCCTCATGCTCCATCTCTCTGACTTCCCCTTACCACCATAGTTTCAGCTGGATAGATACTATGATCTGCAAAGTCTTACATTTATTTCCAGGACCTTCTTTTGTATTATACCATCTCATATATCCTGCACTTAGAGTAGTCAGTGTCTTCAGTTCAATCCTGCACTCATCTATTTATTCTGTCCCAGTCTTCAACTCCAGAGGATAATCAAGAGGGTAAAACTAGTAGGAACCCTGATGTACAGCCACATTGAAAACATGGCCCTATATAAGAAATTGTTACTAGAGATAAAAATGCCAACTTTGAAAAACAACTCAATACTCTAAGTGCTCAAATTTTTCATTAAAAAGCTACATGATTATTTTAATTTGATCCCATTTTGCAGCCAGAGATTATAAGTGACACACTTGTGGGAGATGATTCTGGTAGGTGGCAAAATGAGTCTACCCACTAACCACATTCTGGAGGGTAGGTTTTTGGTTAATCCCAAGAACTAAGGTAAGAAGTCATTGATCTTCTCTGGTAATTTTTCTTTCATTATACACAACTTCACACACAAAAATGTACATACTACATGCACATTCTCATATGCTCCAACACACATAACACAATATTTCACTTATCTATCCTAAAGTAACCTGTCATGATGTCACCCTCCACATGGTAACTTCCTCCAAAATAATAACAAGAACAGAACAGACATTTCTCAACTCAGCCCATCATGAGATAGGAAGATTCTGGGTCTAAGGCATAAACCAGGCAAAGACCTCTCTAGGCTCATCCCAGATTAAGAGACAGCTCTCCTCTAAGCTAAATCAAAAAGCTATAGCATTACCTCACCCAACAGAAGAGTCAAAGGGCTGTGTCCATCTCAGTTTTTCTGCCTTAAGGAAATATTCCCAGCCTAATAGGAATTTGCCAAACTGTGTGTGTGAAGAGCTTTGTTTACAAAATATAGTATTCAGGAACCTATTTTGATCTACCAGCACTCTGCTCCATCTTTTTTCCTTCTGCACTAACTCCTGGCCTCATATTTTGAGTGTTTTGATCTTGATCTTATAGACTGTCATCACAAGTGATCGGCTTCTCTGACACAGGACTAATCAATTCTGTGTGCTGTCAGTGGATTATTCCTACTCCCTAACCTGGCATCTCTGCCTGGCTCTGAGAATCCCTCCTATCTTCCTCCATTAAGGTTACAGTATACATGACTTGAAATTCTGAAATTTGCATTTTTTTCCCTCTATACCCCAAGTTCAGCATTACAGCATGGGTCTTTGACATATCCCGTGAACTTGAAGTGATTTTCATAATGAGGTTGAGAACACAAAAAGTGAGCTGAGAAGGGGAGTTGAATGGCTAAAGGGATTAGAGGAAGTGGGTATGGGTCACCTACTCCAGAAGAATGGCATGAAAAGGAAGGAAAAGATTAAGGTCACACTTACAGGGTCAAATGAGCATTAGTTGTAATAGTAGTAGCTTCCATTTATAAGTGGTCACTTGAGGCCAAACATTCTTTGAGCATATGTCATTGAATCATTAACACTTTGGAATAGGTTTTATTAATTACATTTTACACATGAGGAACCTAGGGATAAAAGCTGTTAATTTGTCTCAACTAAAAAGTGTCAGAGCCAATATTTGAACTCAGGCCTGTGTCTTTCAAGAGCCCATAAAATTGACAATGAATACAACTAAATTTTAATTAAGTAAAATTTAGAAAAACAGCTAATATGGTTAATACATATGGTTTGCTGCATTTGGAGATATTCTTGAAAAATTATTCCCTCTCTCAACCCTCCATTTAGCATATAATAAAAGTGAAGTCAATTGACTAGGTTTCTTCCATCCATGAGTTATAATCTGAGACTATAATCATGACTATTAATGAGCCCCAGCTTCTAGGAAATGGTAGGGGAATTGAGAATGAACCTCAGAAATTTCTTATACTTAAGAATTATGAAAAGTGAGCCTGAGAATCAAAAGAGAAAGATTAATGGACCAAAGTAGAGTTTCCCCAAGTGTATTGTTGGGGACACTATGTCAATGAATTATCACATGCACATATACACATTCACAGCAGTATATACTATATTCCACATGGATATAATGATTCTTTATAATTCTGTGAGATTATATAATATAGAAAATTGTTTTAAATATATAGTGGCCTAAAAATGGTCACAAATTCTCTACAGATTCTCCCATCAAGAGTAGGACCCTGAATCTTGGCAGACCTTATAACTTGCTTTTGCCAATAAGATATAATGGAAATGATTTTGTGCAACATTTGAGTCAGAACCCACGAGATCTTTAGCTTCCCCTCTTGGGCCCTCTTGACACCAGGTGAAGAAGTTGGGATAGTCCCCCTGAAGGTGAGAGATGGTGTGGAGAGTGGCTCAGCTGCTAGCCAGCACCAACCACCAGACATGTGAATGAGATCACCCAACCTCAGTCAAGCTACAGATGACTGTACCACATTAGTGACAATAGACAAGACCAGCAGAAGAACTGCCTGGCTGATCCAGCCCTAATTATTGGCTCATTTTTATTGTGAGCAAATAAAAATTTGTTGTTTAATGCCACTAAATTTTGGGGAAGTTTGTTACACAACAGTAGATAAGTCATAAAACTTAGTTTCAATCCTCATTTGGCAAACTGATTTGACCTTGAAATACTTATTTCATTAATCACCTAATTAACATGTTCAGGAACATACTTTTGGGAATAAGGAGATGCAAAATTTCATCCTTATGTCACTTAAATTTAATTAGCATCTTAAGGGATACTATTTAGGAAAGTAGAAGCCAACTAACTAGTTGGCTCCTTATTGAAGAAATGGTTCTCAGGAGATTGTCTTGTGATTCTGTTATGTTTGAACATAAGCCTCGTATCTGGAAGAACTATGCTAAAAGATTTTCTGTTTCCAGTGGAGAATCAAATACGGTCCTCACCATCAGTAACTTCATAGGTCTATCCATTCTTCCCTTTTGCAGGTAAAATCTCCAGATCTTCAAGTAAATATGATTTATCACTATTATAGTTGGGGAGTTATATTTATCATTCCTTGGAAATACATGTTGAAATAAGATTTGCTTGCCTGTCTTTTGTAAATGTTCTCAAACCTCAATCCTATTTTATCTGCAAGAATTATAAGTGTCTCATCACTGAAATTAGATAAATATTGCAAGTAAATCACTAAAAGCTACAGGCAGCTCTTAATGAGACTCTTCAATAAGCAATTCTCCTGAATTTTTTTAGCACTCTTCCCGGGACTAGTTTGTATTTCATTAAAATACGTTCTTCTACACATTGACATTCCCTGTCCTCTAGTTTCTTAGTCATTTTCCTTCACATCAAGAGCAAGGATATGTATCTCCTGGTCTGCCTCTTTTCTTCTTTCCTTTATTTATTTTTTTTCTTTTCGACCAATAGGAGAGAATGTTTCCAAGTTAGGAGCATTTCCTTTCCTAAACAGTGATTTAGCATCCTTTTCCAAATCTAAATTCTAAGCTATTTCAAAGTCTTGCTCTAAAGTTTTAATCTTTTCCAAACATAAGGCAACTGTTTATTGTGACTTTAACATGTTAATGTTGCTGCAGCATGATTGACTGTAGATATCAACAAGGTATGTGTCCATGTAAATCATTTGATTTGATGGGGCACTGAACAAAACCACATTCTCCAAAATGTCAACCCCACCACATGTAATTTCCATCATTATATACTCATTCATTCAAAACACAGGTTTTTGCGTTCTTTAAGCTTAATATAAAAATTCACTTAGGTCTGGAGGGGATTAATCCTTGTCTGCAACCACCTGGATTAATAGTTGAAGATACATTTCATAGTCCTGTGAGAGCACAGGTTTATAGAAATAAGAGATGGGGAGAAGTTTACAGAATAGAGACAATCTCATACCTCATTCCCAGGGAAATTTTTTAAGCAATTCTATTCCCCTTCACCTCACCTAAGACAACACATTAAATGATCTCATGGCATACTGGTAAACTAGTTCTGATAGGAGCCTTTGATGATGCCCGGGCATGGAACTCTGGCCAAAATCACATTTTTCTACACATATTTTCTTTCCATCACTACAAAGCTTATGCTGTAAATATTCTAGGATCTTTATACTAAAAATTATAAAATATTTTCACTATGTTGGACAGCATGAGAAACTGGAAGGGAACTTGAGGGATATTAACTTGTAGTTTTAAAAATATTTTCAACTGCAACTTGGTGTTTGGGGAAAATTAGAGTAAATCTTGGTACTAAATTTCTAAATAAGCTTAGGATTTGGATTTCATGCTAAAGACAGAAGTTCTTATCTCAGTCCAGACTATGAATAAAAACATCACCACAACTGGAAGCAAAGCCTTTGTCAGATTATAAATAAGGAAGTAAAAGGGAAATACAGTTTCTTCTTCAAAAGGTTGGAGCTTTGTGTAGTTGATTAAAGCAGTTAAAACAATATAAGAAAGGGTTGTAAAATGCCCTAGCACAAGTGCTAAGTGTTTAGTCGTGGACCGAATTAGCAAGTGGTTCAAAGAGTTTATTGGGACATGCCTAAAGATTCACTGAAAATTTGTTTCCTAGAATTCTCTATTCTCTTTCCTCTCCCTATTGAAATGCTGTCTGTCTTTCAAAGTTCCGTTTGAGCTCCATCATCAGAATGAAGTCTTCTCTGAATACTCCAGCCCAGCTTAATGTCCCTCTCCCTTCAGCTGATACACTACACTTATTAAACACCAGTTTAGTGATTTCCACTCTGAATTGTTTCATAACTGTGGGTCTTATCTCTGAGAATGAAAGCTCCTTTTGGCAGGAACTGGATGTTGTATGTGTGCATGCATATTGAATTCTACCTACCAGACACATTGTGTTGTGAAGTGTGCCCTGACCAAGGCATCAAATAGATCAAAAAAATGAAAGAAAAGGAAAAAGAAAGAAAGACATCATTGACAGATCAAACAAATATTTGACTTTGGACCAGCCACTTAGGCTCTCAGCTTCAGTGCCTTTCTCCATAAATAGGAACAGAAGACCTGCTCTCTGCCCTCTTTAACATGTTGTGAGGACCAAATAAGGCATATTGCCTTTGATTTTGGTGTAAAAGCCATGAATGACATTTCTTAATGAGCTATAAATAAATCTATGATGTGAGGTTTTGCTAGCATGTTGGTACCCAGAAGTTACTGCCTGAAGTAACAATGGATGGATCTTATTGTTCCCTGGACCTATACAGTATGTATAAAGTATGCATTCATACTGAACAGGTTATACTGACCAATTAATAATATTAATATATGTAAGAGATTTAGGGGTGCCTGGGTGGTTTAGTCAGTTAAGTGGCTGACTCTTGATTTCGGCTCGGGTCATGATCTCAGGGTCCTGGGATCAAGCCCCATGCTGCGCTCCACACTCAGCAGGGATTCTGCTTGAGATTCTCTCTCTCCCTCTGCCCCTCCCCCTACTTCTCTCTCTCTCTCTAAAATAAATAAATAAAATCTTTAATATATATATATGTATATATACTTATGTACCTTAGAGTTTTTATTAAGCCACAAGTCATTAATGGCACAATTAGTACAATTAGGCATATTACCCTGGGCAAGAGACTTAGACACCATTCTCTGAATAAGCTTCAGCCCTCACTCCTTTAAGGAATAGGAAGGCATACAGAGGCAGACTGGTACTTATGTTTAAGGAGCTCCATGCCATGAGAGAAGCACTCTCTTTACCAATTCTTCTCTAGACCCAGACTCACTTTCATCCTTTTGTTCTTTGATTTCTGCCTGCTTATGTTACCTACCAGCTGTGTGACCTTCAGTAATCTGTATTATCTATCAAAACGTCAGTTTCCTATTTCAAAGAATGATATTTAAGAAGCATATCATATGAATATAAAAATTATTTAGCTCATAAATGAGTGTATCAGTAAGATGGTAATGTTAGTTCAAAAAAGCATTTGAAGATTGGTTGTATATAGTCATTAAAAATAATGAGGTTAGTTAATAATAATGTATCAGTAGTAACTCAGCAACTATAACAAATGTACCACATTAATGTAAAATGTTAATAATTGGGAAAGTGGGGTGGGGGAAGGCAGAGAATAAAGTTTAAATAAGAATGTAAAGTTAGTTATAAAACTTGTTAATGTTCTATAGGACAATAAATTCATAGCCTTGGGGTTATTTATTCTAGCAAAAATTAAATCATTTGCATCTCTAGCAGACAAAAATCAACATTAACATATAACTTTTCGATGAAGACTTTAATCATATAGTAACTAGCAAAGCTAAACACAGTTATATTCTCTAATAAATAAGTAATCTTGGGTAGCCTATTACATAGTGCCCCAGTATGATACTAGAAGGACATGCCCATGTCTTTTGCATTATTTTTAAGTTTTGGATAAGTTTTTCTTACTATTATTATTATTATTCCTTTCCCTCTTGGCCTTTATATCTCCAGCATATTGTAGCTTCAATCATGAACTCTGACTCGGCTTTTTAGCTTTCTTCATATTTATGGATGCTCCCCAGCCTGGTGCTGAAATTGCCCTTACCTTGGTTTATGCTCTTGGCATTGGCATCCCAAGAACACTTCTCAGTTTCCAATTCCTTGCTGGCCTAGTGCCCAGCCTAAAGTGTGACTCAAGGTCCTGGAAAACTGCTAAGTCAATGCCTCAAAAGACGGACAAGAGACAGCAAGAGCCAAGAATTCAAAGAAATGTAAAGAGCATGATTCTAGTAAATTTACTTCCTGCCCTGCTTTCATAGTCACCTGTATTTTTCCTTGCTCAATCAAACTATCATGGACCAGGGACTCAAAGTATGAACCAAATGTAGCTGAACCTGAAAACAGTTGGTCAACCAACTTACTCAATTGTAAGCATGTAAAATTCTTAGGAAAAGTCTGTGGGAAAGACCAGAATAACATCAGACACTTAATAAAACATGAAATCATCATATAGACTAAAAGCATACTGAACTGCCTGAACGAGAGAGAAAATATCTGCATTCTAGACTCTATCACACAGTTAACAAGTTAAAGGTATAGCTTTGAGTTCAAACAGAAGTTTATGTCCTGATTCTAACAATGATTACATACTAAGCTTGGAGAAGTTGCTTAACCTCTCCCAGTCTGTTTTCTCATAAGTAAAATGGGAACATAATAGTACCTAGCATTAAATATGCTAATGAAGTAAAGCCTTTGAGATATAATAAGCATTCAAATCATGTCAACATAATTTTGGTTAACAAGTTTGATCTTGAAAGGCTTTTCACCCTCTCTGAGCCTCAGACCTCTCATCTATTTAACAAAGATAATAATATTCTGTTGACTGCCACTCAAGGGTCATATTCAGGTCAAATGTCACATGTGCCCCATAAGATGTCAGTATAAATAAGGATTTGGGGATGTTGTGGTGTCCTTACACATTCGAACTAGTAACTTAGAGTAGCATTTTATATCACATAAACATAAATATCTTTGGGACAGATTCATGTAAATATTACATTAATCTTAAAATGAAATGAGATATCAATGGGATTTTTACCAGTCAGCATCCTTTAAAGCTATGCCATCCCTCCTCTACTCCATCAATTTCCGTAAAGAGGATAGATTTGCTCTCTTTTACCTCCAGGATACCTGTGTAGAAGAATTTGAGAGGCAATAGTTTCTTAAAAGCTACTGAGTACTTGTCAGATATAAAGTGTTCCTAGATGCAGTATCAGAAAGCAAAGGAGATATGGCTAAATATCATGGGCAAAAATAAGCCAACTTTTTTCCACAATTGATGGGAGTTACAAATGGTAGCAACGTTGGAGGGAAGTGAAGGCCAAATTGTTATGGAAGTGCAGAGATTCAAGGAAATTTTGGGATAGGCTGTGAAAAGAAAATTCTTTTAAAAAGACAAAGGATTATAAAAAAAAAAAGAAAGAAAACAACCTTGATATTCTATGATAATGACTTGAGCCCCAAGTGTAATAGGGCTGGTGAGCTTTTAGGACAATTAACCATGAGGGTTTTAGTTTCTTTTTTTTTTTTTTCTTTTTTTCCTCAGATATGTGGCTAATACCATGATGGCTTGTGATACTATAGACATTGTTTTCACGCCACATGCTGCAGGATCAAACATCGTATTCGTATGTGTCTCACTTTGGTGTCTCCACTAGAATCTAAGGTTTGCCTTGGGTGAAATCATCAATATCCTCCTTTTGCAGTCAGCTCACACTCATCTAATTTTCTGTTAAATTTCCTAATGTGACATCCAGACTAATCATTCAGCAACAAATCACCCTGCTATCTATCTTAAATGGAGTAGGGTGCTTCCAGGGCAGAAATCCTCAAAGTACACAAACATCAAATAGCAAAACTCAGACTCACACTGAAAACATTTCAAGAAGCCTTAAGGATACTGCATTTGACTATATATTCACTCCGTATATTGTTATTCCAGAGGCAATACCAAGTAAAATAAGATGTCCAGGGAGAATAGGAGATCAATTTAACTGATTTGAAAAGAAGCACTTTTGTTTTTGCTGTTGTTCTCCAAACTGCCCCAGTCCTTCCATCCATTACTTATGTGACATTATTTCCAGATCTCTCACAGTCCAAGTCATCCATACTCTTATAGACAATTCCAGGTTGCTGAAGTTTTTCTTAGAGAAAAAATACTTTGTTATGAAACTTTAACTAACTTATTATGAATTTTACTGTATTAACCATCCAGGAAAAGGCCAGTCAATATCAAATGTAACTAGGAAATTTAAGATGTTATGATATTAAGTCCATACATCTTTCACCTTATGATTATCTGATTAACTAAAGCCAAACCCTCCACTGTTACAACTTCTGAGAGGAAAAAAAAAATAGAAATTGGCATTAGAGAGGGGTTTAAAGTCTAAAGATCAGAGGCCACAGATTTAAGAACAGGATAAACCATAATTGGGAAAATTTATCTTAGGTGATCTTTCATTTCTCCTTTTCCCTACCTATTGTGAGAAGCTCTTTTCCCCTTATAGAAATTGATGTTCATGAAAGTTTAAAGTTATTGGTAATATGTATTTCACCTTCATTCCTGAATGATATTTCCTCTGCATATCTAATTCTGGATTAATGGTTCTTTTCTTTCAGCACTACAAAAATATTGTTTCACTGTCTTCGGGCCTTCATGTTATTTGATAAGAAATTTACAGTAATCAGAATTGTTCTTCCCCTACAGATAATGTGTCATTTTTGTTTGCCTGCTTTCAAGGTTTTTCTTTTCTCTTTAGTTTTGGTTTTTAAATACTGATTATAACATTTCTGAGCATAGTTTTCTTTAATTTTCACCTATTTGGAGTTCACTGAGCTTCTTGAATCTGTAAATTTGTGTCTTTCATCCAGTTTGAGCAATCTCCAGCTATTATTTCATCAAAAAAATTTCTGCACCCATTTCTTTCCCCTCTCCTTCTGGAACTCCAATTGCCTGATTATTAGACCTTTTGTTATTGTTTTATAGGTCTCTGAGTCTGTTCATTTTTACTCAGCCTTTTTTCTCTGTTTTTCAGGGTGCATAATTTATATTGATCTACAGGTTAACTTATTTTTATTTCCATTCTCTATTGAGCTAATCAGATGAATTTTTTAAATTTCTATTATATTTTTCAGTTTTAAAATTCTTATTTAGTTCTTTTTGTAGTTTTAATTTATCTGCTGAAAACTGTCTTTCTATTCACTTTAAGTGTGTTTATCTTCCCCTTACTGAGCATATTTGTAATAGGCACTTCAAAGTTTTTGTGTGGTGATTCTAATACATGGCTCATTACAGAGTTGACATCTAATAAATGTTTGTTCCTTGAAATTAAGTCACATTTTCCTGTTATTTCAGTATGCCAAATGATTTTGGATTACATTTTGGTAATTTTAAATATAATGTTATATATATTGTAAGTCCTGCTAAAATCTTCCAAAGAATGCTTTTTGTTTTTGTTTTTTTATTTTTTGTGTTGTTGTTGTTTTATTTTAGGTTCAAACAGCAAGTTATACCTCATCCTTTAGGGGCAGTCGTTCTAATCTCAGTTCAGTTTTTAAATCCTTTGCTCTGTTGTCTTGATCTTACCACTTATATTCCATTCAGGGCCCAATCTGAAACTTGGATGGTAACTTAAATCTTAGAGACTGTGCAATGCTAATTTTGGACTGTCTTGTGCATATATACTTAGGTGGTGAGCCCAGGACCTGTACAGGTTCATGTACAGAATTAGTTGTTCTTTTTTTCAACCTTACTCCTTATTAGAATACTCCCAATATTCTCTGGCCTGCAGATATCCATCTACCCAGTTCTTTTGACCAGACAGAGTTTCACTCAGAGCTTTAGCTTCCCAGGCTGCCACTTCCATGAAGCTTTATGACTGGGTCCTGTCTACAGTGTAGAGCTAGGAGGAAAAAAGGAGGAAAAAAAATAATCATGTTTCTTTCCAACTCTTCGGACTATAGGAGTCCTTTTGCCTAGTTCATCTGAACAGAAAGGTAGAATTTCTATCAGAGTTTTTGTTTCCATACCGATCCATGACTGGGGCTTTCCATTAAGTTCAAGCCCAAAGAGATAATATAATGGAAAACTCACCAAAAACAGGTCACTTCCCCAGGTTTGGGCTCTGATGTACAATCTCCCTCTTCTATCTCTTCTTTAGTGTACTCAGGTAATTGTTTTCCTTTTCTATAGAATTTTAGTTGTAATCAGCAAGGGAAGTGCACTTATGGCCTAAGTCAAGCTTTGTCAGAACTGGAGACCAGTGGTATTCCAAAACCAAATTTTATGATAATATTTTAATAAATCAGTCATCTCTCTGCCTGTGAATTGTTGAGAATTAAATGGAGATCTTTATCTAAAAACCTTTGTGATTGATCATTAGAGGAGGAGAAAGAGGAGGAGGAGAAAATTCATTTGATTCATGGAATTCCAGCCATCTGTGTTAATTCCTGCCTAACTAAAGATTGGTATCTTCCATATCTGGAATGACAATTTGATGGAAATGGGGATAAATGGGATGCAATCAGGATCTAAGAGTCATTACCCAGGCTCTGAGGCATTAAGAGGACACTAAATAGAATAGCTATGAATGAGAGATTATATATAATCCTATTCTAGGACCATGGGCCAGGAAGAGGACTCTGGGAATGAGGTTGGGTACAAAGCCCACAGGACTCCAGTCTTGATAAGTTAAACAGTAAAGCTTCTGCTTTCCTGTGTCTGGGGTTACATGAGTTCTATATTTCCATTCAGCTGGTAGAATTACTTTTTTTCAACATGAGTTCTATTCAAGGAGTTACTATCCCTGTTAAAGCAATGGTTCTAAACCAGGGGAAATTGTGCTCCCTGGACACATTTGGCAATGTCTAGACACAACTGGCATAATGGGAGAGGGGAGTGCCATTCACATGTAGTGGGTAGAGGCCAGGAATGCAGCTAAACACTTATAATGCACTGGACACTACTCCACAAAAATCTTATCTGTCCCAAAATGTCAATAATGTCCAGACTGAGAAAGCCTTTGGTAGAGTGAGAAGCATTTAGTGTGTCTCATCTCCACAGACGTATCTGGCAAAGCACCAACAAAATAAAATGGGATGTGACTTTCTGGAAAAGACAAAACTATGGAGACAATAAAAAGATCAGTGATTGCCTGAGGTTGGCAGGGGAGAGATGAATAGGCAGAGCACAGAGGATTTTTAGGGCAGTGAAAATACTCTGCATGATATTATAATGATGGATATATGTCATTATGCACTTGTCCAAACACACAGAATGCACAACACCAAGAGTGAATCCTAAGATAAACTATGGACTTTGAATGGTTATGATGATTCAGTGTAGGTTCATCCTTGATAAAAAAAAAAAAAAAAAGGTACTATTCTGGTGAGTTATGTTGATAATATCGGAGAGGCTATGCATGCGTGGGAGCAGGAGGTATATGGGAAATCTCTATAGTTTGCTCTCAATTTTATTGCAAACCTAAAACTGCTCTAAAAAACAGTCTTAAAACAAAAACAAAAAACAAAGTAGGAAGCACATAACTTAGAGTAAAGAGCTCAAATAAAAAGAGGTAAGGGCATCATTCCCAGGAATTTGAAGCTGGAAGCCAGAACTTCACAGAATATATTGGAAAGAAATAAAGTTACGGTTTATAGTAATGAAGGTGGCAAGTAAAGTGAACTTGAACACGTGTAAAGGATAATTATAATTTTCTGCAAGAAACAAAGACACTGTGATACAAAAATGACATCCCATAACAAATAAGTGTGAAACAAGTACCACATGGGGCAGAAAAATCTGCATAATTTAACAATGCAAGACGAGGACACAAGAACAGCCAGACCAATGTTAATTCTTTATGAGAAGAGAACTGAGAGTAAATGCGGAGTTTATTGTACATATATTATGTGTACATTCCCATAGACTTCCACAATTAGTACTATGGAAGATTAAAAATAGTTGCAAATTCTTGGACTTTCCTTCCATTAAAAAGTGGGCTCCATGTTACTTCCACTTGAAATGTGGAGGGCTTTGTGATTGCTTGACCAACGGAATATAATTTCTGGGCCCAGGCCTTAAGAGATTGGAAGAGATCTACTTCCTATATCTTGGAACACACCTTTTGAGATCCCAGAACAGCCATAAGCAAATTCTAATTTACCCTGAGATGGCCACACTGAAAAAGCCACATTTAGGTACTCTGGTCAATAGCCTCAGATGAGCCCGATCTTCCACTCCACACCAATGTGGCAGACGTGAATGAAGCCATCTTGGATCCTTCAGACCAAACCATCTGTCAGTTGGTACCATGGAGGCAGCTCTGTAGACACTACATGGAAAGAGTTGCCCAGCTGAGCTCTGCCTAAATTCCTGATCTACAAAATTTTGAGATATATTAAAATATTTGTTGTCTTAAGCCATTAGGTTTTGAGGTATCTGTTATGTAACAAGAGATAATCAGAGAAATCTTTTGTTATGTTTATAAAATAGCACATTAAGGAACTCCTCTCTAGGTATTGATATAAATAAATATGAAAATTGAGTGGACTGTATCTGACCATGAGAAATCCTTGTACTGAGAAAGAAAACAGCAGGTAAACATTCTACTTTATAGACTGTTTATTTTAATTGAAGTGAGCTATAGATTACAGAATTATAACGTGGCTTTTTTATACAGAATTATAGTGTGGCAATGGGAATAGTTTTAACCTAGGGAAAAAGACTGAAAAACAGAATTAAGTTCCACCAAGTATGGAAAACACTGCCAGCTTAAATCAATTTAGGGTTAGAATTCTTCGTCTCATATGCAGATGAATTGGGAGAATTATTAATTGCAAAGATATTCTTTATTATTGTTTTTTGTTTCCACCTATAAACTTTGCTAGAGCTTGATTTATCTTTGATTTTGACCAAAAATGACAAAAGAAGCAAACAAAACCTGTCTTTTCATACTTTCCAGTGCTTGTGACTTGTTCAAAGAAGGCAGTGTTTTTCTAGCTTGTGCGATGGGGAAATTGATTGTATTCCAGAAAGTCAAGAGAGAGAACCAGTGCCAGAGCATGGGAGGTGAAGGACTGGGGCAGCCAGAAAGCTAGAGCTGTGAAGTCACTGGGGATAATAGCTCTTTCCTGCTTTGGCCTGTCCCTCGCGATAACCCCATACCTGTAACATATCCTAAGTTTATCCACTAAAAATGTTACAGAACAAGTTTATTCTCTCTTCCTCCCATGAGGTATTCAGAATTATAATCTCCTTGAGTTTTCTCTCTCTAGGCAAAACATTCTCAGTCCTTGAATTATTCTTTATGTCCCATAATATTCCTATTATCACTTCAGTTTTCAAGTGTGAGGCTCATACTGAACCTGCCACTACACAACAGAACATTATCAGTCTCCACTTCCTTGGCCACAATACATCATTTAATGCAGTGTAAGATGGGCTTTTTATTTAATAAACACACTCTTAACCAATGATAAAGGAAAGTTACACTATGCTTTTCGCTCTTGGTTATATTTTTCCCCATCAGATATGCAGAAATCTGAAAAGATATCTGAGAAACTAAGGACTTCGTTCTGAGGAGTGTTTTGGAGGCCATTGTGGGGGAAAATGCACCATATTCAAGAATCCTAAACACTCACTTTTGAGAAATAGATCTAATACTTAAGCAGGAAAGTAGTCCTCTTGACACTTCTGCTCCATGATTTTCATGTGAGTCAAAAGATGTAAAAGGAATGAACAAAAATAGAATTAGCATTCACGGCTGGCTTAAGTAGCCATGTCTAGTAACAAGCAAGTTTTTGTTTAACATAGGCTTAATTTTGTAGAAAAAGAAGTGGAAGAATGAATAGGTCAGGTTTAGTGGCATGTGTTCTTTATAAACTCAAGCAAATCAGCATCCAGACAGAATGAGAACCTCTTGCCTTCATGGAGTGCGCAGATGGTAGTAAAATGATATCTTATTTCTCCTGCTAAATTTAGATGCTAAGCAGAGGGGGGAAAAGAAAATCACATTTATTCTTCATATAAATATTATATAGAGAGAATATATATATATTATATATATTATTATATATTATAATAATATAAATGCAGTAAGAAATTCTGTTGCCACTACTTTCCCTCCTAGGCCAAAGACAGAATAAACATTTTTATTTTTATTTTTATTTTTTTATTTATTTTTTTTAAGATTTTATTTATTTATTTGAGACAGAGAGAATGAGAGACAGAGAGCATGAGAGGGAGGAGGGTCAGAGGGAGAAGCAGACTCCCTACCGAGCAGGGAGCCCGATGCGGGACTCGATCCCGGGACTCCAGGATCATGACCTGAGCCGAAGGCAGTCGCTTAACCGACTGAGCCACCCAGGCGCCCCAGAATAAACATTTTTAAATGAAACTCTAAGCTAGCCCGGCTAAGAGCGGATGATTTGCAATTATTTAAAAGGCCCCAAAGGGTTTTTAAGCAGCAGGAAAGCACAGAAGGCCAGTTCCTTGGTGTACATGTGTGATATACATTAACTGTTGATGTCTACTAGCAATACAAAAAAATTGTATATTCTACCATCATGAATGAATATGCTCATACACTTAGGGATTTACTTGCATAATTGTCTTCACGAAATCTTACTTCATCTACAGGCTATCATGTTCTAAAAACCTGATCCTCTAATATTGCTAAAAAAAATTAAGAATGAAGATGGTTCCCTTTCTCAGTAGCCTTTATTATGTTTGTAGCCAAGGAGACCCTAGGTCTCCATTAAATGAATCCATCAGTGGATTGACAGCAGGAACATTAACACAGGCAAACTTAATGAATGGTCTTACTGATCATATGGAACGATTATAACTTACATGTGGGAAAGTTTTAAGATCGATCATTTGGCAAACATATTAAAACTAAAAGCTTTAAGTGGCTGTTGAGGCTTTCAGTGTAATCAAGTGTGTATAGTGAGGCTACTATGTCCTGAAACATTATATGAGATATATTCATAAAATATTGTAGACTCTTCTGAATATTCTCAAATACAGCAAGTCTTTGGAAGTAGCCAAAAGCCTCTGAAGCATATTTGAGTAAATACAATGGTTATCAACTCAAGTTGTGATGCTTGGGGGAAAAAAACCTAGGGTACAGACACTGAAGAGCATTTTTCTATGTGACTATAACAGTTCAAAAGAGAAATGTTCAAAATACTTCAAAAATGGTAACATCATTTGAATGTGGCCTGCTTTGATGGACTAACAATTTACATGGATACATTCTGAATTTTCCAAAAATTGTAATTGTTTTTGTGCAGTTTCTTAATATATTCCAGGCTCACAATTTCTAAAGCCCAAGTTACACATGTCTATTTCAAAAAAGAAAAATTGTTTGCCAGATGGCACAGACCTTAGGGACCAACAGTGCATTAGCCATACATTGAAGAAAATAGTCTCTATGCTCAATGAATAAATCATTGTATTACAGTGGTGGTGGCAGGTTATGGATATCTGTATCATGCTTTTGTGTGGTACAGTTGTTTCCACTTTGTTACTTTTAACATTACTTTGTTTTGTTCCTTTAAATAACAAATGTCATAAGGTCTGTATCCTCTGTAACTTTTTAACTTCATTCATTCAAGTCAATGAATTTGTATAGAGCATGTGCTATCTGCCAGAGATATAGCAGTGAACTATTTAGACAAGGTCTTGCCCTCAAGAATATTAAATATTAGTGGTGGGATTCAGGCAATAGGCAAATGAACACAGCAACCGGATGTCATGAAAAGTACAATAGAAGAAATAAACATATGTCATTAAAGAGAATAATGCTAGATGCTAACCACTCATAGTTCTGTGTATAATTGGGCATGGGCATGAATGTAGAATTCCTATACCTTGCTCTGTAGATATCATCCTACGGGCAATTTGTTCTCAGCAACAGTATCAAAGGGAAGTTGTGGGGATTTCTTGTACTCTGTCTTGAAGACTCAGGATATATTACTAAAACCTCATTAATTTCCTTTAATACATTTCAGTAACTGTTAATAACCTTTTCTAACTTCTGATTGGCATTCTTTGAATGAATCTACTTTATCCATGTATTTATCTAAACTCTATCTGAATCCATTTTTCTTTCTGTTTTGTAGCAGATTCTGTAATCTATGAAAAGCAAGTGACCTCAAGTCCTCCAGCCTCTTGAGAACATGATTTTCTTTAATATTTAAAGGAAATAAATGGACACAGTCCCCGAATAACTGACCTACTCAGGAAACTGAGTTTCCTCCTAGTTAGTCTCCTAATTCCTAAGGGGCCCTATGTGTCCTGGCTATTTGTGCACTCATACTCTGAGCTCCAGCCACTCATGTCTTCTCCAGCTCCTGGTGTCTCTTTATGCACTTCTCTTCATCTTTGTACCATGTCTCCAAAGGGTTCCTAGGACTTATTGCTCTGTTTTCCCCAAAGTAAAGTACTATTTTTATTCCTAAAGGAAGTACTAATCCAAAGCTGATACTATTTATGATTAATAAATCATTGCTGGACAGTTCAGAGGAAAATGAAATGAAAATGAAATTACATAGTAGCATAGTTGCATGTCTGACATCATTAGTCCTAAATTCCATCAGCCTCACTTTATCACTTTTGTAAGACCCTGTTTTGCTAAGGCTCCCTTCCTCAAAACTTACGAAAACTCCTTAATACCTTTGCTTCTTATTAGACTTAAGTTTTTCCTTAAGGCAGGTCTTCTTGGTCTGCCCTCAGAATTCCAAGGGCATTTCCTATTAGGTCAGTCACTATTTTATTATGCAGAGCAGTTTAGCTCCCTTTATGTTTCTTGACCAGAAAGATTAATATTTTCCTCAGTAAAAGAGTAATTGCCTTCCTGATGTGAATTCTATAGCTTCCTTAGAATATGAAAATGGAAGAAGTTGTTTTCATTATTTTAGATAGAAATGCTTTCTTTCTACTACATGCCCTATAATGCTTCTTTGCTCTAGACACCTCTGCTCCAGATACTTCGGTGGTCTTTTTTTCTAGTGTTTCAGACTGGGAACAAAGATGAAAATACAGGAGATGAGCAGAAAGTAAGTTGGAATATCTGGCAATCCCTGGGAACACATGCTGGATATCCTGCTTGCCAGAGGGAAAAAGACAATAAAAGATCAAGGTCAGATCAAGTAAATTCTGCCCTGGGGCCACAGATCAGAAACATAGGTAGAAATGGTAGGTACGTTCAAAAAACAATCTATGATAAGAGAGCAACATGCAGAAAATGGGTCAAACCTTGGGCAAATGGGGTTTAAAGGAACTGTGGAAAGCAAATCTCAGCATGATATACAACTGGTATCCCCCTACACATCACAGCCATGTGCTCATCACATCATCAGCAGTACTGAAACAAACTGTACCTGATCGACCTGTCCACAAGTGGGATAG